>NC_089492.1:211487881-211672881 GCF_036850765.1 Saccopteryx bilineata
TCCTATGAAAGGCATCAGCATCCACAAAGGCACTGAGACATGCAGAAAGATGACAACAAGAAAGACAGGGTCCTTCTGTGGCTCTGATACAGCATACACAAAGATGAAACAGAGGCATGGGCAGAAATGAGATCTTACAGAGCTTGGTTGACTCTTCTGAATTTTGGTCTTTATTCTGATTGTAATGAGCAGCCGCTGAATGTTTTAAATGGGGGGATGTGATCAGCTTTCTTTGCATGTAAAAAAACAATATAGAAACACCCCATTGATTCTGAGCTTCAAGAACTGGAATCCTATACCCAGATGCCAAAATAATTTGCTACTTGGTGTATGATGATTGTGGATTTCTTCAGGATGATTCATAGAAACCACTATCACAGACTCATCCCCTCTGACTTTAATTAAATTTAATCTGAAATGGAAAGCTTCAACAGTATTGAGAAACGAGAAAGAAAACATATTTGAAACATAACTCCCTCATTTTAAAATTCTTCAAAAAAGTAAGAATTCTGTGACTCTAACATTTACTCTCTTTCTCTAACAGTGCACTTCTTCTAAGCGATTTTCTGAGATTTCTCCATTGATTAAAGTTAGGACTTCACTGTGGGAACTCTTGAGTTTTAGCCAAACAGAGATTACTCTTTGGATAATACTGTGCACGGTAAGATGGAATATGCTTACTTTTGTCTATCTAAAAATGATTAAGAAGTTCTGTCCTGAATGTGAAAACCAGAATGAAATGATACACATTAGGCGCAAAGCAAAGAAATAAAGTACCACCCGGAAGGCAAAAAATATGGGTTTCAACACGGGCATATCTGTGGGTCTATCAGAAATATGATAAGGCAGAATAACCTGCTTGCATTTAGATCCATGTCTCTAAATTTTCCAGAAAGCCAGCACCAGTCAAGTGTGGGGAGATGAAGCACTGCTCTGGGCAGTCCTCAGGGTAGAGTCAGGTCCTGAAAGGGCAGAAATGTTAATTATTAATGTCAATGTGGGGCCTCTGCATTAAGAGCTCATATCTGTAAATGCTTTTTGATCTTTGGATAAGTTGTTTTCTTTACCAGCACTCCCTCAGTAACTCCCAACTTTTTTTTTTTTTCAGTTGAGATCTGGGCTGTGCATGGTGGGGGCTGTGTTTGGGGAGGAAGAGAGCTCCTCTATACCTGAAAAAATGCTAATTCCTGTTTTTAAGAAAATGGGCTAAGAAAAGGCTCAAGGGAGTCTAGGACATCAAAGAACTCTTTTAAAACAACTTTTTTAACGATTTAAATGAAAATGAGGCAGACATATATGGATTAAATTTTCCCCTTAAAGCAGCCTGAGGTTTAAAGATTAAGGGGGGGAGAGAGATGGTGGTAAATGTATTGGGGGTTATTATCAGAGTTTCAGCAAACCTGAAACGGAGTGCGTTAACCCATGAGGTGTCTGTGTGCATTCCAACATGTACATTGGTACATGCACATGCACACACACACACACACACACACACACGTGTGCCACGTGTCCTTGAAGCTGTCCCTTCACAGTTGATGATTTATGCAGCTTGCTAGGAGAGAAGTAGGCCACACCAGCCTTGAAAGCACTTTAGTTTGGTTGTTTTTACTCATGAAGGACATATTGTCCTGTAATTATTCTGTCATTTCTTAAAAGGTAAAATCCTTAACAGGTTTGTGCTTTCTGTGCTGCTGGAAGTGTTCTTGTCAGAGCATGTCTAACCAAGTAGGAATCCTCATTCCACAACTCCTTTATGAGGAACAAAGAGGAACTGGACATTTTAAAATGTATGAAAGAATCTTGAAGAAAGAAAATTAGTCAGGGAGGACATAGATAAGATACAGAAAAATTGCAAACAACATTCCTGTTTCCCCTTTGGGCTCTCAAACCACCTACAAAATACTTTGCCATTAGGTTTGCTTTTTTTTTCTCTGTCAACAAACAAATATAATTTTGTATCTGTATGTGATACCAAAATAGGGTAGGGTAAAAATAGGTAATGTTTAACTCAGAGATGAAATGAAAAACATACAACTCCAATCAATGTAAATGTTAAAGTTATGCTTTAATACTTAGGAGAAGCTAAAGGAGATCCTGGTGTTGATCAGGTTAGGTATTTGTTCTTTGTACTACTAATAAAAGTTGTGAGGTTAGCAAATTAAAAAAAGGTTTAAAGTCCCAAATAATCAGGAATTTTACCATTTCAAAGATCAAATGCAATAGGAATGCAACTTATGTTTTTTTCCACATCAAAATTAATCTCTCATTTTGAAAGGTCTAGCACAGTGAAATGTTATAGGGCGTTTCTGGGCCAAGTCAGAATGAGCAGTTCACAGGCTTATCCTCACTTAAGAATGATGTTCTAATTTCATGAATTGTAAAACATCTTGCCTTCTCTAAGTACACAGGAAAGTCAGATCAATAGGTGAAATGTTTATGTGCTAAAGGCTTTGTATGATTACAAAAGCTAACAGGCGGTGCATGATATAGGCAGTTACTTTATGTTGAATTCTCAAGGTGTGGGTCTCTTCCAGGGGTTCTTAAGCTGTGATCATGAAACAGAGCTACCCATTCATTTAGACTTAGCCACACAACTGCTGATCATTCTATGAGCTTCCTACCTTCTGCTGGGGCACTTTATTTATTTGTTTATTTATTTTATTTTATTTTTATTCATTTTACAGAGGAGAGGGAGAGACAGAGAGGGAGAGGAGAGAGAGAGAGAGAGAGAGAGAGAGAGAGAGAGAGAGAGAGAGGAGAGACAGAGAGAGAGAAGGGGGGAAGAGCTGAAAGCATCAACTCCCATATGTGTCTTGACCAGGCAAGCCCAGGGTTTCAAACCGGCGACCTCAGCATTTCCAGGTTGACGCTTTATCCACTGCGCCTCCACAGATCAGGCCTGCTGGGGCACTTTAATAGTCAAGCTCCCCTTCTTCTCCTTTGACATCTATGCAATTGCTCTGAAATCTCTGTGAACTTGATCTTGTAAAAATATGACCTAATACAATCATGGAAGTCATGAGATTTAGCCAGTAGACTATGGCTCACAGCTACAGTGTTATGTCTGGAGTCATTTCCAATTGTTCGTGACATCACTTTGATCAGTGATCTTGCCCAACTTGTTATTACATATTTTAAACCTGACCTTTGAATGGATGCATAGTGACTACTGTCTTGACTTCCCCTAGTAACGTTACTACCTTTCAGTTAACAAAACCACTGACTTGGGTCAGGCCCTTGTCATGTTTTGCCAGGACAATTGTAATAAGCCTTGATATGGTACGAGATTGGTTGTGTTCACTGTAGGATACAGGCATGTTGAGACAGGTCCATGCAAGCAAGGATGCCCATCAGAATTCTGTTATCATGAGAGATTTAGAACCTTCAAGAGAAACAGACCAATAAAAAATTATTCAAGAAAAACAATAGAAAGGGAGTTTTGGATCAAGAAAAATGGGCTAGTGTCAGAGGGAAAAGGCGATTCTGAAGATGGTGGCTATCTGTACTCAGGGTGACTGCCATCAAGCATCAGAAACTTTTCTCAGGTGGCTATAGATGAAAACCAAAAGACAATTTTACTTCAGTCTTGACAGGACATTGGGAGGGTAGCCCTTGGCACCTTTGATTTTAGCACTAATATACCTAGTATTTATTAAGCATTTACTATGCTAGGAACTGTCCTAAATACTTTACATACACTATAACTTATTTAGTCCTCATAACTTGACTGAGTTCCCTCCCCTAGCTAGTAAGTGGAGGAGACTGGATTTATTTCCAGGCAGTATTGCTTCAGATTCTACACAGCTAAACAGGGGGGAGGAAATGTGAATATCACAGAATAACCAAAAACACTAAGCCTCGTAGGGGGACAGCTTTGAGGACTCTCAGATATATTCAGGAAAAAAAAAATAGTGGGAGAGGTCAGTGAATAGTGAGGGAAGCTCTGCCTTGTGACTGTTAATGCAGATCTATTTTTACCTCAGGCAGTTATAGCTTCGAAAACACAAGTGGTACCTCACTCCATCTTTGCTTTTGCTATACGCAAAGGTTTTCAAAGCAAATCTAATGTTTGCATTCTCTGATTTCAGAACTATAAGTGGATTGCTGGGACCTGTTTGATAAAATCCACTTGCCTTAGCATGGGCTGTGTATCACTTTCTGACCCATCCCTGATTCCAATCTGCTAGCATCAATTCCCATCACTCCCCAACAAGCATCTACACTACAAACCCGGTCTTAATATTTGACAATCACCAAATACACCATGGCCTTCTCTGTCTCTGTGCTTTTGTATACATTTTTGGTTTTTGCATATGCTTTTTCTCCTCCTTAGAATTTCCTTCTTATTTTTATTTACTGTGAAGTTAGTTCTTTGATCAGAACCAATGCTATAGGAAATACCATGACAGTGGATAAAGCATTCTGTACATTCAAAGATGGTAGTTTGAGCAGAAGCATTGTGTGCAGAGAAGGTTAATCCATATTGAGAATAAATGTCCATTGCAGTAAAAACAAAGCATTGCCTCTTCCATGATGAAAGCAGTCGAATATAATCAACCTGGTAACTGGCTGATCACCCTAGAGAATGGTGCCATGTCTGAGACTCTGTGTTGGTTTCTGATGCTGGTATATTGAACACTCTTCAATGTCTGAATCCAGGTTAATGTTGGTGAATGGAAGTCTATGTTACACTTGATTCATGAGCCCCTTGGGAGATGACAGGGGTGTTTGGAGAAAGAGGCTTATTGGTATCCACAGAATGGTCATCCCACCCATTTGATTACTAAAATCCCTTTCTGTTAAAATCACCTTTTGGTGAGCATTCACCTAGGACACAAATATTTTTACATTTTAAACCTATGTATAGAGATCTATCCACATACCTCTTCCCTAAGTTTCCTTGTTGCTGGTTTTCCAAGTTCCTGACCATCCAGCCAATCCATTGTCCATAGTCCATGAATCTATAAAGGCTTTTATCTCTTGTCATTTCTCCCTGCAGTTCATATCCAGGTGTTCTGCTTCAAGTACTTACCACTGGAAGAATTTCCCTTTACCACTGTCCTTCAGGGATGTCCCAGATAGGGACTGCAGTGCTACAGCTGTTTACTTTTGGTTAAATATCATATAGAATCATCTGTAAACCAGACCTGAGTTTTTCCTTCTCAGTCAACTAGTCATAGGAAACATATATGTATGTATATTTGCATAGATGTATTTTTTATTCAAACTCACTTGTAAATAAATTGATGTAAAACATAACAATATTCAGTTTTTGAATAGTAGAGTTGGATCTAATGAGGTAGCTAAAGCTAGTGTACAAATTAAAAATTGTGTATTATCGCCCTGGCCGATTGGCTCAGCGGTAGAGCGTCGGCCTAGCGTGTGGAGGACCCGGGTTCAATTCCCAGCCAGGGCACACAGGGAGAAGTGCCCATTTGCTTCTCCACCCCTCCGCCTTCCTCTCTGTCTCTCTCTTCCCCTTCCGCAGCCAAGGCTCCATTGGAGCAAAGATGGCCCGGGCGCTAGGGATGGCTCTGTGGCCTCTGCCTCAGGTGCTAGAGTGGCTCTGGTCACAACATGGCGATGCCCAGGATGGGCAGAGCATCGCCCCCTGGTGGGCAGAGCATCGCCCCTGGTGGGCGTGCCGGGTGGATCCTGGTCGGGCGCATGCGGGAGTCTGTCTGATTGTCTCTCCCTGTTTCCAGCTTCAGAAAAATGCAAAAAAAAAAAAAAAATTGTGTATTATCAAAACCCTTAAATTTCAGAAAAATCTAGTAAGTATTATATCATTTTTAGTAAGTTCAACACAGCCAACTTTTCCTGTTTACTGGATTAGGTACCTTCTTTGGTTGAGCATCAGATAATGTATGTAGTTAGCTTGCCAGTCAAGTGCCAGAGCCCATGCCACAAGATTTACATACTACAGCATTAAACACCAGAGAAAAACAGCAGAGCTGGATGCTTACCATATGAGAGGCATGTGGGAACTGAGACCTTAACACAGAAGAGCAAATTCTCATCTCTCATCTCATGCTCTAAATCTATCAATCAAAAAACCAATCAATTAATAAGCAAATAAATAAATAAGCAAGATGATCGACAGCACAGGACTATTTTCAAGGTCAATATTAAAGTTTACTTTAAATATAAGAACTGTTGATTGAACACCTATTTTCTTCCAGAAACATATAGGTTCTGGGGATATATGGCTGAACATTTCTCATCATTATTGATATTGTACATCAAAGACAAAACACATATATTTCCCTTTAAGGGGCTTGCATTCTAAAAGATATAAAAAATAATTGCTGACAGTGTTTATTGAAACTTATTTATCTTTTTTTCCTTTTTTTTTTTTTTTTTTTTTTTTTTGTATTTTTCTGAAGTTGGAAATGGGGAGGCAGTCAGACAGACTCTCACATGCGCCCGACCGGGATCCACACGGCATGCCCACCAGGGGGCAATGCTCTGCCCCTCTGGGGCATCGCTCTGTTGCAACCAGAGCCATTCTAGCTCCTGAGGCAGAGGCCACAGAGCCATCCTCAGCACCCGGGCCAACTTTGCTCCAGTGGAGCCTTGGCTGCAGGAGGGGAAGAGAGAGACAGAGAGGAAAGAGAGGGGGAGGGGTGGAGAAGCAGATGGGTGCTTCTCCTGTGTGCCCTGGCCGGGAATCAAACCCGGGACTCCTGCACGCCAGGCCGACGCTCTACCACTGAGCCAACCGGCCAGGGCCTATCATACTGAAACTTATTTAAAAATGTCTCGCTGTCTCTCTCAATTCTTCTCTCTAAATATGTATATATAACTTCACATATTGATAAAAGAGAAACATTATTTATGTCTTGCTGATGATATAAGTCAGAATAACAGAACAGTGACAGTTATTTAAAATGCAGTTTTTATTCTATGTCAAACATGACATATATACTTTGTTTTTTATATACTAGCCACTTAATAGTATGGGCCCTGAGAAAGAAGATACTTACCAACAAGGGCTCCTGGTGGCTAAATGGACTCAAATTAAAAATTGAAAATTAAAAAAAAGCCCAGTAGCCATTTCTAAACAGGAACCTCTCATACAAGCATCACTTTAGGGAGAAGCTTGCCCTAAACTGCCTGACTCTTGTACTGAACTAACTGCCTGCACTGTGTTCTTACCATGTGAGCCAGTCCTTATAAAGGAGTTAGTTCTTGGATTTTATTTCAACCAACAGAACTAAAAATTTCTCCATTCAGTCAGACCTGTGTATCCTATAAGCATCTTCAACAACCAATCAGAGCAGCTCTATTCTAACCAATCAGAACAATGCTTTTGGATCCATCATACTGCAAGGGTTTGGGGGTCCTCTTTTGCATTAAGGTAGGTCAATCAGGGGCCAGGGACAAGGACTTCTTTCTATATAAAACAGCTCCCCTCTGACTTGGAAATTGCACTTTTCTTTTCTACCAAAGACTGAAGATAGTGTTTTCCTGACTGGAAATATCTAAGTAGTCTCATCTGAGCAGAGTGGAGCAGGTGAAGCAGAAAACATGGAGCTAAAAAAGCAAAGAAGAGCTACCTGGCACCAGGGTCACCTTATAGTTCTGCTGCTTCATAATTGAGTTATTGAGCTATTTCACAGATGTGTTGTATCACAATCGAGCTGTTTATACTGCATAGAGTTTCCTTCTTCACAGCACCTCAAATTGAGGATTCCTGTACATGTTGAATTGGCACCAAACCATCAGTTGACAATGGTTACAGAAAATCTGTGGTTATTATTGTCAACATTAAGCAGATGAGACATTTAAGACTTAAAGAGATCATTCAAACAATGTTCCCAAACTAGTACAGTGATACGTCGATAATCCGTCTGAAAACATTTGGCGAAATCTAAAACCGATGAAAACTGAGGCAATTACTTCCATATGAATCAATGTAAATTCAATTAATTTGTTCTAGACACTCCAAAATACATACCAAAAGCATATTTTATAGAGAATAAATGTAATGTTTAATATTAAAAACAATAAGAAATTAATATAAAATGAATATAAAAGACTAATGTAAAGAATAAGTGAACATTTAACATGGCATTTACCTTTCTGAGGACTCTTCTTGGTGTATGGAAGACAGCAAGGAGGGGAAAGAGAGGTACAGATATTATTGTTAGGAAGGGGAATCCCCCTCCATAAGGACTTTAGATATCAAGGCATTATCTGGGGTCACTTCCCTTCTTGGTCTTTTGGCACTAGGACCAGCTTCAGAGTCAGTGGACCCATGTCGCACAAGAAAACTGTCCAGCCTGACCAGGCAGTGGCAGAGTGGATAGAGCGTCAGACTGGGATGCAAGGACCCAGGTTCGAGACCCCCGAGGTCGCCAGCTTGAGTGCGGGCTCATCTGGTTTGAGCAAAGCTCACCAGCTCAGACCCAAGGTTGTTGGCTCGAGCAAGGGGTTACTTGGTCTGCTGTAGCCCCCCATCAAGGCACATATGAGAAAGCAATCAATGAACAACTAAGGTACCACAACGAAGAATTGATGATTGATGCTTCTCATCTCTCTCCGTTCCTGTCTGTCTGTCCCTATCCATCCCGCTCTCTGTCTCTCTGTCTCTGTAAAAAAAAATAATAATAATAAAAAATAAATAAATAAAGGAGACAAAATTAAAAAAAAAAAAGAAAATATTATCCAAAGAGGTCTGTTTCTGCCGCCTCTTTAATATTTGCGTTACGTACATTTTGAAACTGAAAAATGCAAAATAAACACATTACACAGAATAGTGTGTATGCAGTAATCACTTACATGTAATTGTATTAGCACTGGCAATCAATAAAAGAAGCACAAATGGAATTGTTTGAATAGATGTACGGGGTGATGCTCAAACAACCAGAAACAATGCCACACTGAGCAGAACACATGGGTTGCCCTTTGTTTTCTCAAAAATAGTAGCAAGGTCATGTGAGCATGCCAATGAAATCCAAGGCAACCTACGAAAACCAGGACAAATTTTTCAAGGAAAAAATCAATGAAAATTTAAACCGATGATAACCAAAGTCGACAAAAACCGAGACATTACTGCATAAGGAAAGACAGAGTTTCTGCTTGAGTCTAAATCGCATGCTCTTAGCAACCAAGTGAATGTCTTACAGGAACATAGCAAATGAACACTTCAATTTCTCCTCAGTACTCTTGTGAGTTGACTCCTTCATCTTAGCTATCTACCCACAACTTATGTGGTGTAAACAATAACAAGTGCTGGGTTCAAGTTTTAACTTCTTTTCCTGCCTGATGTGTAACCTGGCTGTGTAATTGACAAAGTCAATTAACCTTGCTCAGCCTCAATAAGTTATCTGTAAATGGCTAATCACTTATATTATCGGCAAGTCTTAGATATGCAAGTGTTTTGTAAACTGAAAGTTGAATCCAAATGTAAAATGTCATCTGCCTTTTTGCAATGTCACAAGGTGCTGAATGAAAGTTATAAATAGTAAAAATTTTGAAAATTACACCAATTTTATCCAAGAATTATCATTATTCCCATTACAAAATATAAAATCAAAATAAACCAATCCAAGAAAATCATTAATTTCTGAAAGGATGTGATGAAAGCATTAAAATGATCTATCTCTATGTAAAGAGAGTGAATACCTGTGTAGAACAGCTGAGTAGTGTTAGTCATTTAATCTCTTCAAGCCTCAGTTTCCTCCTTTATAGAACAATGGGGTTGTGCTAAGTAATCTACAAGTGCCCTCACATGCATAACATTCTATTAGTTGAGAACTTCGGGATCCTTTGTCTGTGACCAGTGCCTTCTACTTCTTTCTGACCAGACTGGGGAATCTTACAAAATCTTTCACCACATTGATCTGGATGTGTTTTAACCACAGAAACTCTCAAGATAGTATGCCATTTGGTCGGCTTTTCTGAATTGAATTGACCTCTCAGCTTTGTAAAATATATCTTTCATTGACTTCAATACCTACCACTTAATCCCTGAAAATTAATCGAGGGAATTTGAGTTTGAATTTCCCTGGTGTTATTGGTATATGGAAAATCTTGTTACTAAAATCTTACTTTTATGTGTTACAATGTAATTTTTAAGAGATCATCATACCACTCTCCTATTTCTGTTAACTCTCTCTGAAAATCCAAATGGGTTTATTTCTTAAATTGTTAATAACCTTGCCCAGTCAAACAAATTATCAAGTATATGGACTACAGTTGAACATAAACTTATTTTATTTGATGAAGGCAAAAAAAAAATAAAAAACACAAAGATTTCCATTTTGAGAGTATAACTGCCAGGGTGAATTACTTGGAATGCAGTTCGACATGATGAAATGCCATAAATTATACTAAAAATTTCTTTGTGAAGGTATTCAGCTCTGTGGCCTATTATTGATAAAGCAGAAGTCCCCTCCCCCATTATTTTACAGAGACTAACAATGACATTACCCCAGAAAAGAATTTCACTTCTATTAGCTGACTACAGTACATAGACAAAAACTTATTGTATTGTGCTAATTTTAGCAGAAAAAAACCCACTTCCCCCATAAGGTCAGCATGGTACCCTCAGCATAATGCCATCTGCCATATGTCCTTTTGGTCTGTCCTGTCAGAGAAACTCAAGAGAGCAAGTCATTCCATTCAAGTTAAAGCAGGAATCAAGGTGAAAGAAAAGTGTTCTCAGAGACAATGTAACAAATGTACTGCTTTATAAAGATGCTTTTTCTAACAAAAGTCTGGCAGAGCTCAGGAAACAGAACAGAAGGTAATACAGTGTTCTACCAGGCTGAACTTGAAGCTCTCAGAGTATGCTGGTTGAGTCCTCACACACTTCTCCCCAACTGGGCATGCATTTTGGCAGTCAGTCTTCTGCTTAGGTTCTGCTATTTGATTTTCAAGAACTTGCTAGAATACACACAAGTTAAAAAAAAATCAAGGTTTTTAATTTTCATATGTTTGAATAAAGTCTTCATGAGTGACCAGCTGCATTCCAAAGAGACCTATTTAAAAGCATGGGCAAAACCTCTGCCGAGTCAGAGAGGAAAGGGCCTCGTTCCCTTCGCATTAGTCACTCTGTAAAAGATTAATCCTAATGAGCTACTTTTTACAGGCAGGCACGCCCAGGCTTTGCATTACATACCGACGATTTCTCAATATTTAGGCCAAAATGTGTACACTCAGATGCTGATAGATATCGTCTTTCCAGAAACCATTAACCATGGCATTAACTGTAATAACTTAGTGAGGTTAAGGAATGAGGCCAAGCAGGGCATTTTTCAGAGTTGCTGGAGAAGCAGTTGTTCAAAGCAGTGTAAACGAACACACTGATGGAACTTATGTCCTCAAAGCAGAACATGAAGAAAACTGTCCGCTGGCTTTTTGTTTCCTCTGTTTCACACTGATCCCTTCGTTAGGTCAGTCTTCAGCAGGTAATGCTGCTTCCTTAATTGATTTCATCAGTTAATGGCAGTCGCTGTGATTGAATTTGAAGTTTTACACTCAAGAAATCAGCATGGAGACAGGACTTCCTGGTACATTTGCCAGACCCTGGGAGGACAGCCACACGGAGGACGGCCATGCTGACCTGAACGATGCTAGTGGCGCACTCCCTTTGTGCCGCGACACAACTCCACACGGCGAGGCGAGGCGAGGCAGCTGGTGGAGAGGCATGTTGCTGTGACTACAGTTCTAGGAGTTAAGAGTTTACACTGAGCCATCTTTATTCCAATGAAATTAAATTCCATTCTTATTCCATGACTGCTTTGCCTTATGAAAATGGTTTTTTTAAATCTTATTTTTCTCATTTATCTCTTGGGATTTTCATGGCTATTGAGACTGAGAAGTAAAATATGCAAAGAAGCCAGAAGAGATAAAAAAAAATTGAAATAAAACAACAAAGAGAAGGGAAGCAGTGAGAAGCATACATCTATTCAGTGATAGGGATTCAATCTGAATTTAAACTTAACGCATTTAATGATAAATGTTAATTTTATTGAGCTATGTATGTTAATTTTTGTTTATCCCAGTGTTGGGCGATGTTGACATAAGCAAATCATGACACAGTCTCTTATCTTAGAAGACTTACATTTTAATGTGCTAACATTACTTTTGTCATTTGTGCTAAGCTTTGAGTGAGACATGTTACAGGCAGTATCACTTTTAATCCTCCCTACTCTATATGATTAAGGACTGTCAGTATTCCAATTTTGTAGGTTAAGAATCTGAAGCTCAGAAAAACTAATAACATTGCCCAAGAGCACATAAACATAAAGAGACCATCCAGGAATCAAGCATAGATCTTCTAAACTCAGGAATCTTGTTCTTTCTGATTGTAACTTAGTGGCTGACCATGGAAGCCATGAATAATACCAGCAGATTGGAATAAAGGCTGAAACAGAGGTAGGAAAATGTTCCATGGGAGAACAAAGGAAGGAATCATTAATTTTAAAGAGTTTCATTAGGAAGTTACTTGTCCATCCATGACTGTTTCAGTGCCTGCCAGCTGTTACAAAGGGTCTTGAATGTTGGTTTAAGGTGCTTGGGTGGTGTTTCGGGAACTGAGGCGCCCTCTCACCTTTCTGATTCGGGGTAAAAGCTCTGTAAACATACAGTATTCAGCACATTTGTTTTATGGAAAGTAGATGAACGATGGCTGTATACCTGCATCTGAGGTGCACAGTCTTTAAAATCAAAGAACAAGAACCACATAAGGTGGTGGCGGGACCACAACAATTTGAAGCAGCAGCAGAGCAGCCAGCTTGTATTAATATATACACAGCTTTCCTTTCTCCATGAGAAGGTAAATTTTATGATGTCTGGGACATTCTCTATCTTGTACATTGCTACAATGTCAGCAACTAATAAGTTAATCAGAGAGCTGGCTATCATCACAGATTCTACCAGGTAACATTACTTATTTCTTTGCTCACAATTTCATCTTTCATCTCCAACCTTCCTTCTGAGCTTATATTTATTTGACTTGACATATATCTTTCAGTCATCCCTTCACTGAGATTCTACTTATGATAAACTCAGTTTTTGTTATTTTATTTTAAATTTTTTTATTGATTTGAGAAAGAGAGAGATAGAGGGAAACATTGATTTATTGTTCCACTTATTTATGTATTCATTGGCTGATTCTTGTATGTGCCCTGATTGGGAGATCGAACCTGCAACCTTGGTGCATTGAGACAATGCTCTAACCAACTGAGTTACCTGGCCAGGGATGTCAGTTTTTTTTTGTTTTTTTTTTTTTTTTTTTTTTTTTTTAAGAACTAAAAAGTTTACCCCCATTCTTGACTAGTAGTTAATTCAATCACATATAAGCAGTAGCCTGGTTCCATATTTAATATTTGACTACTGACCTCTTTTAAGCCTTACTACTTGCATGTATTCTTCTGCCACAGATCTGAGAAAGCTGATAAGAAAGCCTGTTACAAAGGAAGCCTATTCCACTTTTAAAGCCAATAGGAAGTTCAAAACATACAAACGCTGGCCCACATGAGAGTATTCTCAACCCATAACCATTCCCTAACCACTATAAAGCCCAAGCCATTTGCCCCTCCATGATCTCAAACCATAGATTGAACCTGCTTGGGAAACTGTCCTCTCCCAAGAAGCATCATTACATGAGCAACAAAACTTTTTATCTCCTCTTGGTAGATGTGTGAGATTATTAGTTTCAACATGATTTGGTTCAAATTTGAACCAAAGTTGGGATAAGGGCAAATCCATTTCATCTTTAAGAAGTGACCACAATAATTGGTGCAGTCATAAAAGTATCTAGGCAATGACTACACCACCAGGATATTTATTATTCTCTTGATTTGGCTTGATAATTGGCACTGCTGCCTGCTGACTAGCATGTTCTTTGAGTTGTGTTGCTGCCTCCTAGAAAGTTAGTGCTTCAAACTGTTCATCTTTGTACTGAGTTTGCTGAGTTCACTGAACCTAAGCTGAAAGCTTTGGTAATTGGCATTTAAAGACAGGCATATTGATTGTGTGCTTAGCATAGACCTATCTATATGTCCCAGACTGAATCGTTCATCTTGATTGCCGCATAAGCCATGACATATGCTAGGATAAAGGGAAAGACTTACTTTGTGACTGCTGGTTTTGTGTCTCAACCAAGCAGTTTCCACCCCATAGAACTATGAGGGGAAAGAAACACTCATACCCTATGCAATATACAAGCCCATGGGGTGGTCAGTCATATGGAAGAAGAACATGTAGCATGCTGAGGTCCACACTCCTAAAAGCAGATTTCTCACTAAGACTGTATTGGAAGGCTTTGTTGCTGCTGCTGCTGCTTATCCTAACCAAAACTGATTCTGACACTCAGGATTACAGAGGTAACATCCACGGCACCCCTGTGGCACAGCTAAGTGGTTAATTCTACCATCGCCACAGGGCAGACCCTAACACTGATGCCAATATGAAACTCTCTGGAGGAAGAAACTCATAAATATAAGCAGGGTGGAGAGGACCTCCCCAAATTACATCCAGTAACCATAAAAGCAAAAAACAACAAACCCCAAATAAAATAAAAAGCCTGAAACAAACAAAAAAGTGACACAGATGTTAATATAGTGAACCAATAAGAATTCCAAATTTACTATAAGAAATTATACTACAAAAAGACAAAATGATGATTGGTTTTTGTGCCTCCATAACATAGGTTCTAAATTAACTTGAACATCTACTGAGGCATATCAATTGGTAAAACTTCATGGCTTTAATCAGTACTGTGCTCAAACTACAGTTATACTTGGAGATGCCACTAAATTTAGATGAAGTATCACCTCTAATCTTATGGGAATTATTTAATATAAAGTAGAACACAAACAGGTCTGATACATCTTAACCATTTAACTACTGCCTCACTTAAACCTCCCACACCCAAATTCTAAAATACCCTATAATAGGTACAAATAATAATAAATAAATTAAACATAATATAATAAATAAGTTAAAATAAAATTAAGTCATCCTCACTTCCCTGCCCCAAGATAAAATAGATATGACACCTAATATAAGTTAAAATAAGACTTTGAAAGTTTGAAACCTATTATACAAGACTTATTTAGAGAAGAGGTGGTTAGCTCTACTGTTTTTATATTTAAAAATTTGATTTGATTTGTTTTCAACCTGAATGGATAATTAGCTACATGATGGATTACTACAACTATAATACTATGGTTCTCATAGTCAACATTATTGAAAGTATTGTCTCCATATAATCAGTAACTGGTAAGCAATATTCAGTCAGTTAGTCAGTTAGAATATATGTTTGACTTTTTCATTTCATCTTCTATGTCTCCTAAACTATCTTCCATATTACTGTTTATTTTATCTTTCTATGCTACATTATAAGATTAATTTCCAGAGATCTATCTTCCTGTTTCCTAATTCTCTCTTTAGCTAGATCTAATCTTTTGCTTAAATAGATCATTAGTTTTAAAATTTTTCAATGACCATATTTAAAATTTTCATATTCTGTTTCCTTCTTTTCAATAGTTGACTAGTCTTTTTATTTTTTTTTATTTTTTATTTGACTAGTCTTTTTAATAGTATTATTTTTATATGTTGTTCTCACTGCCTTTTAAAGTAGTCATTTTAAACATAAGTATCTTATAGTTTCTAAACTTCCTCTGTGAGAGTAGGATGTTATGTATAATCCTTTGTTTAATGTGCATGATTACTATAGTTTATGGTGAATTGTTTTCTAGTGTATTTCCTAAAATCTGAATAGTGAGTTCATTTTGAATAGAGGTTTACCAGTGATAATCATATTTAGCTTGTTAAGTTTACCCTTCTGTAAATGTTTTGTGTTTACTTTTATATGCATGTCAAGTTGGACCTATAATATAAAGTTTTTAATTTGAGGGGGTCTTTGTTCATTGATAGTATAAATTTAAAAGCACACCTTCCTAAAAGAAAACATGAGGCTATAAATTCTCAAGTGTGTAATTCCCTGAGGGCTTAGAGCTAATGTTTATACAAAAAAACCCATCCTTGTCATTTTCCTATAAAAATGGGCAGAGTTTTTAATTTAAACTGTCTACTTTCAGATTTATAAATGAAGCCCCTGTTATAACTTTCTTTCTTAATAGAGTTTCTAGGCCTTGCCTCTTATTCTTTACTTGCTGAGACTGGTAACCCCTTTTTACTAGCTTTGCAGTATCAGCTTCAGTTCACTGCACTGCTTCTCAATTTCCTATCTATTTTTGAGTGATGGAGTTTTCCCTGGCTTTCCTTTGAGCTGGCCTGTACATTTAAAAAGATGTGTATTATATATAAAATTTCTAGGTGTTTCATTGCTGGGAGAATTTTCAAGCTATTTAGTCTGTCAATGCTTAGAAATGAAAGTCCTCATAAAATCATTTCCTTTCTTTGTTCTCTAGTATCTACCTAGTGTACTTTAAATCTGTAGAGCAGTAGAATATGAAACATGTCAAATTTCACAGGTGTCTGGAAGCACTTGGAGTAAGTAAAGGAGCAATATTTCTACATGTTAGCCTATTTTTTTGTGCCACCAATTCTCTGATGCAAGATGGAAAGTAGCTGCGTTATATTGGTATACGTGCATAGTTATTCATAAATGCATATTTATTTGTGTACATAAATGGATACATATATACATAGATATTTCACTTTGGAAATCACTGCTTGTCAGCTTCTGATTCTGTCCTACCCAGCTGTGATTCTTAATTACTTCTCTGGAGGGGTGACACTCATCAGAGTTCCCAAAGCAGTCTGGATTCAGAGTAGGCAATATTTCTTTCTCTCACAGCACCAGTGCTGTGGAATCTGATCACTCCAGCCCTAACCACTGTTCTCATATGTTTTGTGTGCTTCTAATTAGACCAAGGGCCCAGTGCTCCTATAATTACCATTGAGCTTCTCTGTTAATGCTTTTCCTCAAGTGTCCAAATTTATTCACTCAGTTCTTTATTTAATTTCTGCCTACTGTCTTGAAAATTGCTCTTCTGTGAAGACCTAACCCTGAATCTGATTCTACTCCATTTTATTCTAGCCAGTGTCTCACCTGGGACAAAACACCTTCCTCGATTGTTGATATGATAATGGAGGTACTACAATCATGATGAAACTTCTTGAAGTACTCTCCCAAATATAGTTCACCTTGAATTCTCTACCTACATTAGTTGTCCATTGATCTGGGACCCTGTGGTCTTTCTTGGGAAACTCGGTATGTCATATTTTCTAAGTTTTTTGTTTTAGTCATGTTCTTTAGAAACCATGTCTTGCATATCTTCTCCCTGTTCATTGGAGAAATGATTGATGCTCACAATGAAGTTTATGGATAAGTCATTATCAAATATTTGTATAAGGCAAATATTAATTTTAATCCCTGTGAGTGATAAAATATTTTTTAATATATTCCCTTAATTTTATATACAAACCACATATTCATCCAGGCTAATAATTTTGATATTTATTTATAAGCTTGCTTTAGCTATAAATCTTTAAAATAGAGTTAAGACCTTTGTCTCTGAATTTTTATTTATTTACAATGATATAATAGATTATGTTTTCCATCATTGTTCTTATTATGAGCACCCAATGCTATTCTCTCACCAACAAGTTTAAAGTAACTATACACATTCTGCAAAAAAAAATTGGCCACTTGAAGTGTACAACCTTAAAACATAGATATACTCAATATTGTAGTAAGAGGGCAAAACCCTATTTCAGTCCTCTGTGAGTATGGTACAAGGTGGAAAAAAAACAACTCACAAAATAAGTGGATGAGGGAACCGGACCAATTAGAATAAGAATCTAGTGCCAGCAGGGTTTTAAAGAGAATGAGGGATGAGTTGTGAGTGAGCCGAGGGATGAGAACAAAATTGGAAGGAAATGAGGAAGAACCTAGTCCAAGAAAGGGAAGACATGGTCTGTAAAGAAAGCTCGAAAATGATTGGGAAATATTTTTAATTACCAAGACAAAAAAACTGGGCAAACACTTCTAAATTGGTAGAAAAGAACAAAGCGCTGCTGTAGAGAATGAGGGACCTTGTTGATTTTTGTTGTTGTTTTTTGGGTGGAAAGGCCAGTGTTTGGAGGAAGGATTTGGTGAAGTCTTTTGGCAGGCATTTATTCAACTGAATCTTGTAAAATTTATTTCTGGAATTTAAAACGGGAAAGTTGAATGTAACAGAATATTTAAGTAAAAAAAACTATGTAAAATATACCAATAGCAAAAATATGAAGTCAAGTCTTATATAACTTTTAAAATATTAATCTTATTTTTCCTCAGGAAATGATTACAATTCCATCCATAACCATAAGAAAGATTAATTTGAAATTTAAAAAAAATCTTCACATGCTCAAATTATTCTTAATAATCTGGAGATAGAATGTGTTTTGTGGAAATCAGAAATAAAAATAAAGTATATAAAACTATGCCATCAAGGAGAAAACCAAACTAAGGCATATTTTTTTAAAGTCTTAATATCTTCTAAAAAGCCCACTTAAAAGAAATATGCATTTCAAGATCTTTGTCATATTTAAAACATGTTAATTATTTTAATGCATTTTAAAGTATTACCACATCTATACTTCATCAATGTAATTCAGAAAAACTTTGTTAATTTTACTTCCCTAATCTGCAAACCCCCAATTTTCACAAAGAACCCTGCAGTCTCACTTCACATCTCTCAGCAAAGATTTAATAACTGAGAGCTCTATCATGTTCTCATATTACTGAGACTTCATTATTTTTACATGCCACACTACAAGACACTTACTAATATACTATTAAGTATTATCATAAATAATTAAAATGCAACTACACTTGACAAAATGAAAGGACAAAATGTATTCTGTGTTGCAGTCAACTTGTGTGTACATTGGCTGGAGTGAGCTAAGCACATATTTTTAAAAATAGAAAATCAATTACTAATAATCTCCGTTGGACTGCAGTGGGCCTACCTCTCATTAATGTGAGTTAGTGAGGTCTTTTTCTGGCTCCTACCTCCCAATTAAATCATACAGTCATTATATCATTATCAATGTTAAATCAAAAAAAATTTTTTTGAGTGCCAGTAAAGCTTTATCTTTGTGCCAACCTTTTCCACATAGTCATGTTTTTCATTCCTAGTAGATTTGGTATATCCAGCACTTTTTTCAATCTTTCCCTTGCCCCACACATTCCAAGGTAAAAATTCAGTGTCCTATTAATTAGTCAACATATACCATGTGGTTTCCACCATATGGACAATGTTCAGAATATATAAATGTAATTAACAGTCTATACCTTTAAGGAATTTACAATATAATATGGGAAGCAAAATGAGCATAAAAGAAAATAAAAAAGAGTGACCAGCGTCAGAACACGTATCATTAAGTTTAAATTGTGTGATCTTTACTCTTGAAGCTCATGTTCGATAACATTGAATCCAGAAAAACTTACCAGATTTTATAAGCCTGGATAAAGTGTCAGTCATATGTGCTCTGCTAGCATCCTGCATTTCCTCTTTCAAAAGTTACCAATTTATAGAGCAGGGGTCCCCAAACTATGTCCCGCAGGCCTCATGCGGTCCCCTGAAACCATTTATCTGGCCCTTGCCGCACTTCCGGAAGGGGCACCTCTTTCATTGGTAGTCAGTGAGAGGAGCATAGTTCCCATTGAAATACTGGTCAGTTTGTTGATTTAAATTTACTTGTTCTTTATTTTAAATATTGTATTTGTTCCCGTTTTGTTTTTTTACTTTAAAATAAGCTATGTGCAGTGTGCATAGGGATTTGTTCATAGGTTTTTTTTTTTATAGTCAGGCCCTCCAACAGTCTGAGGGACAGTGAACTAGCCCCTTATGTAAAAAGTTTGGGGACCCCTGTTATAGAGCAATGATGGAATCCATGTAATGTGATGTAACAGCTGTAATCCATTTGATGTAACAGCTCTTGTCAGACCATACGTGTCTTGAGGACAGGCTGAATCTTGGTCAAGGCTCTGTTTCCCCTCTGATAGAGTGCCAGGCACAGAAAGTGGTGGGGAGCACAGGGACAGAATAAGGTGGATGCTTAGGTGGGGCTAAACCACACAGAACCTCCTGTGTGGTTCTCACACAGAGTTTGGATTTGCAGCCTTAGAGCAATGGGAAGCCAGCAGAGACTTTGAGGCAAAATGGCACCAGCAGATTCAAGTTCTGAAAAGACTCTTCCAACCACTGTGTGTTAAAGAGTAGGGTAAAAAATGAATATGGGGAGCCTAGATAATTTGAAAAAAACATTTAGTTAAGTAAGGAGGGGAAGCCAAAATTAACATGTGTTTGTGGTGTGATTTACCCAAATCTGGGTAATAGCCAGGTGTTCTTGGCCAGTAACATGGAAGTGTGGTTATTATTGCTCTGTTGTTATGAATCTGCTCATTATTCTTGAAGGTAAACAACTTAAATTCCATTACTATCACTTTTGATAATCTTTGATAATCTTGAGTATGTACTGTGTTAAAAATTGGTTACAGACATTGAAGCAAATTAAAGGTAATACAGAAATATCTTGAAAGGTGACAGCGGAAATTTCAAATGAAACATTTTGTTTTCTAAATCTATCATTAGTTGCTATTCTTGCTAGGCATGAAATCCATATTGCTGTGACTTAAATAATGATTTGCCATTCCCTTTATTGAATAATATAAAATTGTCCAAACACACTGTACAAGGAAATAAAATTAGTTTGAGCCTTTAGGAATCCTATGGTAAACTGGAATATTTTCAACTTCTAGGAGATGTAGTTCTGGGCCAGAAGTGGAATAAATGGGCAGCATGAAGTTTTTGTGAGTTGCAGCTAATTCCACCTGATATTAGCAGGAACAATGGTTTTCTCCTCATGTTACTTTCCCTGCTTTAATCCTTTCTATGGCTCTCCATTGCTCTTTGGATCATTTCCAAAGCTTTAATAGGGTCTGCCAAGCCCTGCCTGGATTGGCTGCCTCCTACCAATCAGTCCAGCTTCGTTTCACACCTTTCTCCCCAGGTGTTCAGGCACACAGGTCTTCTTTAAATTCTTTAAGTGTGTTCTTCTTCCTTTGACAAAGATGTTTATCCTCTTTCTAACCTCCTCCTGCAGTGCCCCCTATGCCATTCCCAGCCTTGTCTTCAACTTGGCCTGTTTAATTCATTCCCACAGTTTCTTTAAATCTTAGTTCAATAATTACTTTTTCAAGCAAGTCTGCCTTGAGACCCTTGCCTTACTACCTCCACCCTGGATTAGGTAAAACTAACTCATAAAATGCCCACACCACATTTTATAATTATTTTTCACAGCCACTTGTACTTTTAATTGATTTATTTACATTATTATTTGATGCCAACTTCCTCTCATCAAACTATGAGCTCTGTGGGGAGAGTTAGCATGTCTATTATTGTGCATCATTATATTCCTAGGGGATAGCACAGTAACCAACACATAGTAGGTGTTCAATAAATATTTTTTAATAAATAAATGACTAAGTGAATAATTCTATTATATGTTCCAATTGTTTGTACTTATGTTTTTTTGAGTTTCACTTAGATCACCTACTTCCAGGGTGCTGTTCCGGATGCTCCCACCATAAATAGATTAGCTGGTGAGAGAATGGTCCCCACAACTGCAGGGGCTTCATTTCTAGAGTCTTGTGTAAAACCACAGGGGGAAACAGTGAGGCTTCCTGTTGTGCTTTCCTGCAGCTGAGAGGAGACAATAAAACAAAAATGTTAAGGGGCTAAGAGGTCCTAACAAGATCTCATCTGAACTAGACCTCTGGCTCGTTCTCTGCCATTTAAAGGGGATACTATGGACATTATGAGCCTATATTTTATTTTTCTAGATTAAAAGGTGAGGTTTTAAAAGAAGTTGGCTTCAAGTTAAAAAATAGCAACTGCACTAAAAACCAATGGATAATAAGACCCTCATAAATTCACTTAGAAGTTCATCTTCCAGGATTTCCCAGTGGAATTAAAGAAATATAAATAGCATGGATGTTCCACACTTCTTTGGAGAAGCAAGATTTATTTACCTCCTTTGCTGTAGTGCATATGCTGGACTCCTATCATCCTCATAAAGAGGAATTACTGAAGGGTAAACATAACCTTTGCCTACTTTTGTATTTCTTTTAGATTCATTCTTACTGTTCTTTGCATGAAGGTGGCCACTGTGGCAGTGGGGACAGAAATATTTGGGGCAGACAGTCACGGGGAAGCAGAGAAAGGCACCAGGTAATTATGAAGCAGGGACAATTTAAGTCATGACTGGCTCCGTGGTTGGTTCTGTGGGTCAGAGTTCCTGGCTTCTGTTGTCACAGAGGCCTGGGGCTATGACGGTGTGGTCCCACGGAGAGTGGAGAGGGCCCTCCTCCAGCAGCATCAGCTGGAATGCAAGCGTGCTCTCAGGGGTGGAAGCAGCAGCTCTGGCCAGGGGACTACAGAGGGAATTGTTTTTAGTCCTCTTTAAAATTGCAATAAAACGGTAGAAAGTAGTTTTGAAACCTCCTTTGAACAATTTTATTGTCTGTTCTCTTTGCCACAGGAGGGTAAAGTTGATAAACTGCTAAATTATCAACTTTTGTATATTTTATTTGAAAACTTTAAAATTTTAAATACTCATTTTATGGCTCTGATAAAGCATGACAGGGACTCAATGTGGGCTCCGTGCACTTTTCTGGTGGGTGGATTTGAGCTGCTTGGTTTAATAGCATGCTAAGGGACTGTCACTGGCCTGGATTCTACCCCCAACCCATGACTCACTGATTGGAGAGAGTTACTACTCCTGGGAAACCACAGTTTCACATACTATTTCCAGGGAAGAGGCTGAATGCAAGTTAGGAGTGAAATCTCGTCTTGCAGTGTTGATTGGGGGAATAAATCATTCTTATTAGGAAAGAACCACACAGATGGAAGTGGATCCCAGATGGGGGTGGGAGGAACTTTACAACATAATTATTTAACACTTTGGAATATTCATGCATTTTCTGAAGATAAGATTGGGGTCTTAATCATCTTTGATTCCCAATATTTTATGCAGTGCTTGACTCATAGTAGGTGCTCAAGAATTGATGAATAATTAATGAATGAAAAAGCCAGCTGAATAAGCCTCCAATAGAATTGCCCTTTATATTAGTTTCATAAGATTCTGGTAAGGATGTAACACAAACTCCATGACTTAAACCACAGAAATGTGTTCTGTGCTCATGATTCTGGAGGTGATCAGTCTGAAATCAAGGTGTCAGCGAGTTCACGTTCCCTCCGTAGGTGACAGGGGAAGATCTGTTTTGGGCCTTGCTCCAGTTTCTGGTAGTTTCTTGGTTTGCCACAGTATAACTCCCATTTTTACATAGTGTTCTCATTGTGTGTATGTCAGTCTCTAAATTTCTCCTTCTTACAAAGACACCAGCCATATTAAGTTAGGGGCCCACCCTACAACAGCATGACTTCATCTTATTTTAACTAATTACATCTGTAATGACTCTATTTCCAAATCAGGTCACATCCTGAGGCACTTTCACTTATGAATTGGGGGCAGGGGACACAATTCAACCCACAGCACCCTTTTTGTGCTATGAATACACTTAGAAGTCAGATTTGACAATAAGAATATTCAAAGAGCACTAATTTTTTAGGTTCCTTTCTGGATGTCAAGAGAAGTATGTTCTGGACTGAGCTTAGCCATTAACAATTGTATGACCATAAACAAAGATTTCATTTAAATTACTAAGAGGTTAGGATAAAAGTTCTTTAAAGCACTTTTTAGCTCAAATATTCTATGATTTTCTTAGCCATCCATCCTTATACTGCCTTTCCTTAGTATTCTTGCTTACTGCTGCACATTTCTTAGACTTTTAGAATTTTTAAGCCATTGAGTCCAGCAATGTTTCTTTAAAGAATTCAAGAGCTTGGTCCCCCTGCTTCAAAGAGACCAATGTCCTGAATTCATAAAGTCAGAAACCATACTGGTTTCGTTTACTGCTGAATTTCAATAGCTAATATAATGTCTGTCACTTGATACTCAATAATAGTAAACACTCAATAAATATGTGTTGGATAAATATTGAATGAATGAATGTACTTATTCCAATATTATTTCCATAAATTTGTCAGCTATGTTCAACTTCATCTATTTCATATATGTTTAAATCTTTCTTCCTCACTGTTCACATTTACCTGTAAATACCAATCAGAGCTCCATAGTCTCATGTTCAGTGTCCACAAATCAATGGTTATCTATAGAGACAATCATTTCAAGGTATCCAAGGGATTAAATGGAATATTTGGGGCATTGTGAAGAAATTAAGATATAGAAAACAGTCATTGTATAACAAATGGCAGGAAATTACATTTGTAAATATTCTTCAGTGCAAACTGGTGGAGAAAATTAGCACCTCTGCATTGAATTTTCTCAATAAATCTGATAGTTTTTATTTCTATCTATATTATTGACTATTCTATGTAATGGGAAACCCATATATACATGGAATAAAAAGCATAGTAGAAAGCTGGGAATATAGGAAGCATTAATTTCTGTGTTATCTCAATGTTTGGGTACAAGTGTCATATATGGTATTTAATGGGAGGTGTATGCAAAAAGTCAAGAGTAGTTCACTCTCTGGATAGTAAAAGTTATAACAGTTTTTAAGTTATTATTACTTAAGACCCTGAAGAGAATTTATCTTCTATGTCATTTTCAGAGCTTTAAAATTATTCTTCATTTTCAAGGCTTGAAATTTAAACTTGTCCTAGCAAAATAGAGTAAAAAATGTTATTTTTTTCTTTTCACTTTCTCTTTCTTTCTTTCTTTCTTTCTTTCTTTCTTTCTTTCTTTCTTTCTTTCTTTCTTTCTTTTTTTCCCCCTTCTTCTTCTCCCTCTTGCCCTTCCACTTCCTCCTCCTCCTCCTCTTTGTCTTTTTCTTCTTCTTCTTCTTCTCCTCCTTCTCCTCCTTTTCCTCCTCCTCCTCCTCCTTTTCCTCCTCCTCCTCTTCCTTCTTCCCCTCCTCCTCCTCCTCCTCCTCCTCCTCCTCCTCCTCCTCCTCCTCCTCCTCCTCCTCCTCCTCCTCCTCCTCCTCCTCCTTCTTCTTCTTCTTCTTCTTCTTCTTCTTCTTCTTCTTCTTCTTCTTCTTCTTTGAGAGAGGCAAGGGAGAGAGAGACAGGAACATCAAGTTGTTCCCATATGTTCCCTGACCAGGCCTTGAACCAGCACTATCAGGTCAGGGCTTAATTTTTATTGATTTTTTAGAAAGATAGAGAAAGGAAGAGAGAGAGAGAGAGAGGAGGGTGAAGGGAAGCATTTGTTGTTCCACTCAGTCATGTATTTTTTGGTTGCTTCCCACGTGTACCCTGCCCAGGAATCAAACCTGCATCCTTGTGTTCCCGACAACGCTCTTAACTGACTGAGTTAACTGGCCAGGGCTAAGAGATATTATTTCTGAAGCTGCTGTGTCACATCTGGCTAAGCCAGGAGGTCTCTGTACTGCCCCACTATTCCCACCGCCAACAACGGGGACTTTCAGAAGAGGACGTAACCAACTAAGAGCAATAATAAGCAAAATTTATGAAATAACCTAATTCTAAAAGCATTTTAATAATTTGAGGAATAATTTTAAGTTAAGGGAATTGAATCCAAGGAGTATTTCATTCCTCCTTCTATTTCCACCTAACCCAAGTAACCCCTTGCTAGTCAAACTGCAACAAGCCATTAGCCTGGAAGGGGGAAACTGAAACATTTTACAGAGTACAAAGGTGCCTTCGTCTCACTGAACAGTAAATGGAACAGGACTCTTCCAATGACAACGTTGGAAAATTATATCTGGTTTAATTTTTCTCCTTCCTCCTGGTTTCATTTTTTGAGACTGTTCAGTTCTCAAGGGCTGCAGTCGAAATCAGGAAAACCTTTCTGCCAAAGAAGTAAAGGTTTCCATTTGACAGAAATACTGTTCAAAGTGATTGATTTAAAAGTGCTGAACTCATATTCAGAATCTGAAATCCAGGAACCACCAGCTGGGCTGGGATTCAAAATTACAAGGATGGAGTGAGTTTCTGAGTTGTGATGCATTAAGCAAGGGGGCAATTGCTTTTCTCACCTATCTCACAAGGGATGAAGGAAGGGAAACATTTAAGAATTAAGAAAAATCTTGGGACTGATGAGTTACTGTATCTTGCTCTGCTAGAGGTGCAATCACAGTTTGCATTTAGTAGGGGAACTTCAGTGAGGAATTTAATAAATCTTTTGGTAACTAAGAGTTGTTTGAAAGGGAAGCTGGAGAGGACAAAATAAATAATAGAGGAACAAAACCATATAGACCAGTGACTTTACAAAGGCTGGATTTAACTCAATATGTAGGTGTCTGAAAGTATAATAAACCTATTTAAAACAAGCAAAACATTTCCAGGGTGTCAACTAAAAGGAGTTGGTCTACTGGAAAAAATATCTTTGGACAATATTCTGCAAGAAACAATAAGCACGAACAATGGTGCTAAGGGATTAAGACATATAATGTTAACTTACTCTTTTAATTTGTGTACTGTGGTTTTTAACAGATGGATTTATCAGTGGTTTGTTGTTTCTTTTTTCTTCCTTTTTTTCCCTTAATGCAAACTGAGTTATTTCCTTGCATTCCATTTTAAATAAAAATATTTTTAAAGGGGACACAATGTTAAGGAACATGTATAAATAAGACAAGTGCTAATTACAGTGTCTAAAAAGAACATCTTTATTCTGTAGATTGCAGCAGAACTGCTTACACAGGGAGTGAGAGAGCTTCGTTCTGGAACTGCACTTTCCATCCCATCATGGAGTAGAGAACTGGGCAGTAAATGATCAGAGGGTGCGGTACTGTGTAACTTGTACAATTTCTTTAAAATAAATTAATGAACAAATAAATATTCTCTGTTGGACAAACTAGCAAAAATATATCTCACAAAAATGCCTTCCTCTTTAGTTGGAGAGAATGGCATAGAAGTGACATCTCTATGAGCAGTGTGCCTGGTCTCAAAGGCATTAAGGCTTAGAAAGTAATTTTAGTGCCTGATCCGAGGACCTTGACATGGGCCACATCCCTGTGGCTGTCAGTGGGGAATCTGCCCATGGAGAGGATGCAGGATCAAGCTATTCTCTCACCTCTGGTCACAAAGTCACTAAGCCATTTGCATTTTTTAAAGACCTAAGTATTGGTTTGTATCCACAAATAGAAGTTTGTGGGTCTTCATTTCGAACAGAATAACCCTACAAGCTCAAAAATCTGTAAAGAAAGATGATTTTTTAAAAAACAAGTGCTCCAACTAAGGCGAACCCCTCTCCAAGTAACCCTCTCCAAGTGCCCCTCTTCAGGAAGGTAGCAACTTGGAATAAAATCTGGCATGCCTCAGTTCTCAGGGCAGAAGGTGATGCATAATTGCCTTTGCCTCCCTTTGGCTGCCTACATATATACTTAAATTTTTTTTTTAATTTAAAAATAAAAAGAAGTGCTCTAATAATGATAATGTCAGTGGTTGTCCTATGGGTTTTGGTTGGATAGTATCCAAGTGTTCTGCATTGGTTTTGATGAGCTGACTTAATAAACAGCACCAAAACACCACTCTCATGATGGCTGTTTCTTGGGCAGGTTTACACGATGACTCTACATAGCCCAGGATACTGAGTCAACATTCTGCAGTTTGGCCTTTAAGATTCTGATTAATAAAACGATGTTTCCCATTCATAATTATGTCCCATTCCCAAATGGAAACAAAATGTTTCTATTTTTTTCTTTGCTTTCTACCTCATCTGTGGCTTCCCTTACCCTAATTTCCATTTTCTTGTCCAAAGTTGTGTGCACACTCCTTTTTCCTTGGCCTTACATTTACACTTCTCCCAAGTATTCACTCCTAACCCATCCTATACAGCACAAATTGAGCCCCCTTTTTTTGGTGAAGCTTCCCCACTGTTTCATCCCCGATGATTTCTCCAATCTTTGAGTGATTGGGTTAGAACTTGATAGCACACTAAATAAATGTTCTTGTATTTGTTTCACTTTTGTTTATATTCCTGTCCAAAATAAGCCTGAGCTTTTTGAAGTCAGGGCCAGTGTTCTACAAGGCCATTGCATTTCATGTGAGAAAAGCAGCAAATTGAAATAATGTGACTTAGAATATTAATAATTCTTCATTTTATGTCAAAATTTTAAATAATCATTTAAAATTAATTTATAATATAAAAATTATCCAAAATCTTATACTTTCAAAGTTTTATGCTTTAGCTTTAAAATAGCACATTCTTAGCTGCTAAACAGAAATATTCTCCTTCTTTTGTCAGTATCATTTGAGCCAGGCTTGTTTATCTAAAATAAAACTTTTGCAAGTTGTTTTGGTAACTATTTTGCTATTATTTTAATTTCACTGTAATTATAATTTTAAAATTATGTTCTATTAGAAGTGAATATCACCATTTATCAGTATTAATGCTAATAATTAGTACTAAAGAACTGTGTCCCAAATAAACAACATTGAATTTGAAGCTAAATTTGATAAGACGATACTAAGAAAGCTAAATATCTACCATGATATGCAGTGAATCCTTTGGTCGAACTCTTCTGTGAAAATTTAGAAAGATTATGGCAAATGAAAAAAAGCAATATTGAAACACATATATTTTAGAATTCTCAAAAACTGTGAAAACTGTGAAATAGTCCAATCAAAATTTTTATTTGATTAAAAAAAAAAAGAAAACCTCACCTGATGTTATGGCTGTAAGATCAATAACTTTAGTCTTCCCCAAGGCTATAATGACCATAAATTTATGAATGAGTTCTGGCATGACATCTCTCTGCCTTATATTTATTACATTAATTATGTTAATTCTGACTTCAGAAGACTCACACACATTTTTCTTGTTTTGTTGTTTCTTATAGCATAAAGTTGTAAGATAAAAAACAAGATGCCTAGTTAAGTTTGAATTTAAAATAAATAATAAAGAAATTGTTGGTATAAGTTTTATCTAAGTATTGAATAAGATGTACTATAATAAAAAATTCATTAACTGGGTGTCCTCTATTTTAGAAACTAGCTAGATGATTTATAGTAATTAAAACCCAATGAGTATGTGTGTGTGCATACACATGTGAGCAAAAACCTAGCTTGGAAGATACTTATGAGTCATCTGGTATAATCTCTTATCTAAAACAAGAATCCAGTATACAGTATCTCTTTTTACATTATTTTTTATTTATTTATTTATTTATTTATTTATTTATTTATTTATTTGCATTTTTCTGAAGCTAGAAACAGGGAGAGACAGTCAGACTCCCGCATGCGCCCGACCGGGATCCACCCGGCACGCCCACCAGGGGCGACGCTCTGTCCACCAGGGGGCGATGCTCTGCCCATCCTGGGCGTCGCCATGTTGTGACCCCCCTGGGTGTCGCCATGTTGCGACCAGAGCCACTCTAGCGCCTGGGGCAGAGGCCACAGAGCCATCCCCAGCGCCCGGGCCATCTTTGCTCCAATGGAGCCCTGGCTGCGGGAGGGGAAGAGAAAGACAGAGAGGAAGGCGCGGCGGAGGGGTGGAGAAGCAAATGGGCGCTTCTCCTATGTGCCCTGGCCGGGAATCGAACCCGGGTCCTCCGCACGCTAGGCTGACGCTCTACCGCTGAGCCAACCGGCCAGGGCATTATTTTTTATTTAACACAGTGATGGGTTTTTCTTTACTATAGGACAGCTCTAATGATTAGAATTTTAAAACTAAAATGTCAAAACTTTCCAAAATTTTCTTTCCTCTTTACAATAGAAAATAAACCTACTCACTAGTTCAGAAGACGTCTCTGAAATATTTTAAAATGACTATATTGTTATATCCGCTAATGCCTACTCCTAGCTCCTCAATGCTTTGTTTTCTTTATGGTGAGAAAATTACTATTTCATTAAACTTCTTCTTATAATGATTTAGTGTCCAAAGCCTTTATTAATTCTCCTGTTGTTTTTAGATATTATTATTGTTTGACGTTGTATGTCCATTGAAGAGCACTTCCTCCCTTCCCACCTCTCCCTTGCAATTCTCCCCACCCCCCATCTCTCCCTCTGCCTTCCTCTAACACCACTGAGCTGGGCACATAGTAAATACACAATATCTTCTCTAAGCCCTTGATGATTTGTCCAGCTAGAATCACTCTAGCTTTGGTCTGTGGTCCAAGTGCATTTTGTGTTTTTCCTTGGGCATTAATTCATATATTCAACAATTTTTTTTGAGCCCCTACTATAACCAGCCACTGTTCTCATCTTAGGAAACTAAAATGAACAAAATAGACAAAGACCCTTATTTCATGGTGTGTATTCACATAGCGGAAGAAAAGAAATAACCTAAAAATTATATAGTTATCTGGTGGTGAGAAATAATCTAAAGACAACTAAAGCAGGATAAAAGGGATACAGAGTGGCAGTGGGGGAGTGAAGTTATTCTGCAGAAGGTAGTCAAAGAAGGCCACTTTAATAAGTCACATTTTAGCAGACACAAAAGGAAGTAAAGTGTGAACCATGCAAGTGTTTAGGGTAAAAATATTCAGGCAAAGTGAACCACAAAGATAATAGCCTGAGGTTAGAGTATGCTTAGTGTGTTCTGTGAGGGTCAAGAAAGCCAATGTGCCTAGAATGAAAAGAGCAAAACAGGGAGGAAGAAAGAAGAGAACAAAGAGGTAATTTGGGGCTGCATTCAGGTTATTTCTGAGCAGATCATACCTGAAGTGCAATACAGTAATCTTCTTTAGGGCAAGGACTATGCCCCAGGGAGTCTGGGAAATACTGTTTGCATGTGAGTGCCAAGGACATTTACCTCTCCATGGATTACAGCTTTGATTTGGTCAAAAGAAAGGCTGGGAGTTTTCTTTCTTCCCTCATTTGATTTGTCCTAAAAATGAAAGCTTAAATAATTACAGTAGACTTTTTACCTCTAGGAGAGATGGGCTTTGTCTGAAGCCACATTAGCAAGGGCATTTTTGAGCTAGACTAGCCAAGGAAATCCTTATTGCATGGTCACCTGCAGTGTTTGTTTCTTTACCAGTGCCCGGAATGCTGCCTAACATATAGTATGTTAGAAATAAATGTTTCCAAACATCAGTTGTTGAACCACTCAATTTATGTTTCTTTACCTCTGTTCATTAGGTTGGTGTTATTTGATAATTTACAAAAGTCTCATCAATTTAGTAAGGATGGAAATTTTCCAAATTTGCTCTATTTCACCTCATTCATTTGTTGACCTATTCATCTAGATGTGACATTTTCCCAAAATTTTTTCCAGATTTTTAATTCAAATTGTATCATGTGGTGGTCATCATGGACGGTTAGTAGTGGTATTTTCTTTAATTTAGTACCATTGTTACTACACTGTTATCACTGCAGATGATATTGCTGTTAACAGATAACCCTACTGTATTTATTTGTATTGGTATCTTTTGTTCATTACAAACAGGCACCTTTCAATCGCAGAAACAAATAAAATCTTGGCCCCATCTGATAATTATTTTGTGCATTGTTGCAAAATTCAAAGTTCTGAATGCTCATAACAAGGTAACTGTACTTGACCTGTTGGTGATCTTTTCCTTCTCTCGTGCCACCTATTCAATCCTCATGTTCTTTCTTGTACATTCCAGTCTTGACCTGTGAACAAGATGTCTCTAGAGAACCTCCATAGCTCTCTTTTGCTGTCCCCTCCTTTCTAATCAGTGAAAATTTCTCCCTACTATGGATTCTCTTTCTTCTCTTGATATTCTGGGAACTCAACAAATACAGATTGAATGACTAGTTTGTATGTGTCACACTGTCTCACTTTATTTAAAATTTCCTCAAACACCACTTCCTTGCAGACACCTATTATGATGAACTATCTCTCCAAAGCCATCATCAACACACTTACTCATCTTTGTCAAATGTACTGAAAATTACAAAGATATGAGGTGAGATAGAGTGATGAGAGAGTTAATTATCAGAAAATACTTCATTAAATGAAGCCAATAAATGTCCCATTTAAATTTAAATTCACATTGTGAGTCACAAAATCTCTACTTCTTAAAAGTTTCTTAGTCTGTCCCACATGACAGATGTTCAGCAGATACATTTTAAAAAGCCACCATGTTATAATCCACAAAGCTCTTTCTCTTTTAGTAACATTAGTAAAAGAAAAACACATTTATTCCCCTTGCTAAGCTTAAAATAACAACAGGCAAAGCAAGTTACTGTTTCTTCCCGCCCTGCCCTGCTTCTCTTTATCTTTCAAGCAAATGATAGTCTTATTATTACTTTGGATCAAAATTAGGATGAACAGACAGTTACCTTCAAGTATAAAATAACGAGGGCCAAGTTGGGATTTGAAAGGTTCACAACTTTTCCCCAGTGGCCAGTCCTTTCATTTCTGAAAACATGGTCTTCATGTGTATTTACTTTTCTGCCCCACGTGGATGTTCCCCAAAAACCATTTCGTGGTTCTCCTCTTTTCTGTGTTTTTTCCTAAATTCTACTATGGCAGTCTGGGCATACATCCAACCTCAGTAAATGAAAACCTCTTCATGCAGCCCAGTTTCAACATTTCATACCAGCAGTTAAATGCTGTCTTTCCTGTCCCATATCCAAACGTTAGCATATACAATATCAATAAGCTGTTCCTTTCATCTTCCCAACACTGTGGAGGTGTTTATATTTGTGTGGGACATTTAAGCAATTTCATCCAATGGGCTTTTACATCGGGCTAGGCCCAAGGCAGGGAGCAGCCTCAATTGGAAACAGGAGCTAAAAGTGTTCTTGGTAAAAACTCTGTCTTTGCCCAAATCTAGCTGTCTAACTCAATGCCTGACCTTCCTTAAAGAGGTCACCCTCAGAATTATAGTGCAGTGTGATAAGCTGGAATATACTAATTTATTGGCCATTAAAATAAAGACAAAATTTTATTATGGATTACTCTGCTTTCTTGAAAACTTTTTTTTTATAATTAAAAACATCTGGAAGGCATTTTAATATATCATAAACAAGAGGAAATCCAAAGCACGTGACTTCTAAGAAAATGATGCAAATAGAATTCATTGCCAAACTTTACTGTAATCTGTTTTTCTTTTTTTCCGGGGTGGGTGTTTGGAGGTGGGGGCTTCAAGAAAGGAGGGCAAATGAGAATAGCATCGAGAATACTGCAGAGAAAAGCTATTTCGGAATTTGTTTCCTGCTATTTTTGGCCAGTGTTAGAAGACATTACACATTGGCAGAATCTCTGAATTATATTTAGTTTCTTTTTAAAAAATTAGTCATTTTACTGGTAATTTTCTTTCTGAAATGAACAAATAATTAAATAAACACAAACTAAATTAGGAGGTTGTAATAAGTAGAACCAGAAAGAAGACATCTTCCAGGGTGAACTTAGGTGAAGAACAAGTTGCTTGTTAAGTATTTTAGTCTTCTTTCTATACACATCTTTTATTTGGATAATAGCATAATTATTACAAGCAGTTTTAATAGAATCACCCCAAATTGATGCTTGCATACAACATTTCAAATGTTTCCCACTTTGTCTTTCATTAGATAGTGTTTAAACTAACTTACAATATAAATGATGTATTTTGAGGACTTTCTTCTTTAGTTAACCAGGAGAAAAATGGAAATCATCATCAATCTCAAGAATTGAGTTCTCTTAATATTGTGCATAATATTACACACACACAGACATACCCGCTGTTTCGTAAAACAGATCTAACAATATCTATGTGGTCAATGATTACTTTATTTGATTTCCATTTCTTGGATGTACACTTAATATTCCATGAAAACAACAGCATACATTGGTGCAGAGTATATTTTTAAGTATGTAAATAATTTATAAAAACTCTTGAACTGCTGTAAATCTGAAATTACGCAAAGTATGTAAAAGAATCAGTGATATTTTATAAGATGCAGGAAACTCTTTTTTTCCAGGATAAATTCCAGATTTGTTATTATGGGGAAGCAAGTGAACTAAAGGAAGACAACCTATGTCCTAATTGTAGCTTTGTATTTTATGGCAGTAACATTTCTGAATTTAAAGTTCTTTACCTCTAAAACAGAAAAATATTATTCATAATTTTTAAGAATTAAATAAGATGATATTTATATATAAAGATTGACACAGTTTCTGGGATATAATTGGACACTGAATGATAGATATTGTTATTAGTATTGGTATTAATTTTATTATTATGCAAATAATTCCATGAAGAACCAGCTAGTGGCAAGACTTTTTGTTTGTTTATTGTTCTTATTTTTTTTAGGAGGTTCTATTCTGCTTTGTCTCATTTTGCTCAATAAGATGATCAATTTTATTGAATGATTAACTCATCCTTTCATTACATTTCACCATGTGGGTGTGGACTCTGACTCTATCTCTCTAGGCCCTGAGGCAGACACATTAGAAACCTTAGATGTGGTCATAACATTTAAGGAGCTTGAGTAGTAAAACAATTAACTACAAAACATGCATTCATTTAATGCCAGATTTGGTGAGAGATGTTGAAGATAAAAAATAAATGAGACAAGCTTCCTGATTTGCTAGAGGAGCTAGAGCAGGGGACCCCAAACTGCAGCCCCCTGAGGCCATTTATCCAGCCCCTGCTGCACTTCCGGAAGGGGCACTTCTTTCATTGGTAGTCAGTGAGAGGAGCACATTGACCATCTCATTAGCCAAAAGCAGGCCCATAGTTCTCATTGAAATACTGTTCAGTTTGTTGATTTAAATTTACTTGTTCTTTATTTTAAATCTTGTATTTGTTTCCATTTTGTTTTTTTACTTTAAAATAAGATATGTGCAGTGTGCATAGGAATTTGTTCATAGTTTTTTTTATAGTCCGGCCCTCCAACGGTCTGAGGGACAGTGAACTGGCCCCCTGTGTAAAAAGTTTGGGGACCCCTGAGCTAAAGGCTGCTTTTATCACCCTAAGCATAGGTAAAGGTATAAATAGCTGGCCCACTGAGAAGCAGGCCATCAGCACTGACTATGGGAGTTGAGTGGTGGGTCAGAGTTTAAGATATAGTTTGATGCAATGTCCAAGATTTTAAAATTCCCTAAAAATCAGTATTTAAGGCCTGACCGTGCAGTGGCGCAGTGGATAGAGTGTCAGACTGGGATGCAGAGGACTCAGGTTCAAGACCCCGAGGTCACCAGCTTGAGCACGGGCTCATCTGGTTTGAGCAAAACTCACCAGCTTATACCCAAGGTCACTGGCTCAAGCAAAGGGTTACTTGGTCTGCTGCAGCCCCATGGTCAAGGCACATATGAGAAAGCAATCAATGAACAACTAAGGTGTCACAACAAAAAACTAATGATTGATGCTTCTCATCTCTCTCCGTTCCTGTCTGTCTGTCACTGTCTATCCTGCTCTCTGACTCACTCTCTGTCTCTGTAAAAATAAATAAATAAATAAAATTAAAAATATAATTTATATCATTTATAAATTTACACATGGTTTTCCTAGTGTTTGGTCAATGGCTTTAGAGATAAATTTCTACAATATTAAAAAATATATGGCCTGACCGTTGGTGCCACTGTGAATAAAGCATTGACTTTGGACACTGAGGTCTCAGGTTTGAGGCCTTCAGTTTGCCAGCTTCAGTGAGTGCTCACCAGTGTGAGCATGGGGTCACTGGCTTGAGTGTGGGATCAACATGATCCCATGGTCACTGGCTTGAGCCAAAGGTCACTAGCTTGAAGCCCAAAGTTGCTGGCTTGAAGCTTAATGTTGCTGGCTTGTGCCCAAAAGTTGCTGGCTTGAACAAGGGGTTGCTGGCTCAGTTGGAGCCCCCTGGTCAAGGAACGTGAGAACCAATCAATGAACAACTAGAACAACTAAAGTATCACAACTACAAGTTGATGCTTCTCATCTCTCTCCCTTCCTCTTTCTCTCACCAAAAACAAAAACAAAGAAACAAAAACAAAAAAATCTTACCTGCTATGATATGTATTGGAAGTTATGATTATTTTCCATTTTCTAAGAAATTTATGAAAATAAATGTAGAGTATGGTTCTTTCAAAGATGATAGCCAGTTTTTTATATAATTTATGTTAAACTAATATAAAAAAAGAATTATTAAAAATTCTTATCTGAAGTTGATGATAGAAGATTCTATTTACTGCTTTTTTAACTTTTCTACCCTTAATAGGAATACAAAGCAATGGCCTAAATAATTCTCCACCACGATTTGGTGATCTAGAGCAGACTTTTATTACACAGAGAATTACAAAGCTAATTTGCATTGACTGGTTTAAACAACAGTCTACCAATGACATTAATCTGAGAAAATTATACCAATACAGAAATGGAAAGGACTAGGCTAAGATAATGCTTTTTCTTTTTATATTAATACTTCAGAATCATGATATCTTGAAATAAGCAGTCAGATGGGTTAATGGGCATTACTATTTCATTTTAACACTAAATACCACCCAAAATATATATGAAATCTATAGTTTGACACAGGCTTCTATATATAAGCCCAAGTCAAATTAATGTTAGTTACAGAAAATGCATAAGGAACATTAAAACCTTCTATGACAGAGATATGTTTAGTAGACTAGGAATTTCATCATAAATATTATTATGAAAAATATAATATTATAACAAAAATTATAGCAATCAACAAGATAAAATATTAATATTATAAAAACATACATTCTATTGAGAAAAGGACATGAGGAAGCAAAATAACATGTACTAGTATATACAGAGAGAGACTATTAATAGCTGGTTCACCAATTCTGTTTAAGCCTGGTATGTTATCTATTACCTTCATGGGATTTATAAATATCTTTTTCTCATTTTGGATCTTGGCCTATGGTGATATTCTTTAGATTGCAATATTCACTCATATGGTTTACCAATTTGTATTGTCAACCAGCCCGTGTACATACACATTTTGAAAAGATGTTTAGCTTTTGCTAGTGGAGCCATTTCCAGATTGGGGAGTAAAAGAAGGGAGAAATCATTCCATCTAAAAGCTAAGAAATAAACAAAACAAAAACATAAACAAATAAACAAAAAGCCCAGAATTTAAAGCATGATAAATATGCTTAATAATTGTTATATAACCTTATGCACTTACGGATGTCAGCCATCACCTAACAGATAAATAAGAGTAAAAATATGTTTAGGAATGTTACTTACACTGCTCACGTTAAAGTATTACTGCTATAAGAAGCCATCAGTAAATTTTAAAACAGTGTCCGATTACTCTTTCTTTGTGCTCAGTTACTGATGCTATCTTCCAAGTTATAGTCAAACTCAGTAAATAAATAAAGCAATAAAGCCCTGAGGAAGAGTCCTTAATCTACAACACAGTGGTTTTGTAGTTTGGAGAAAAAAACAACTTTGTAAAATAAACTTTTGCAAGTAATACTAAGAACAGCATGTGTTCTTCTACCTATGGTGTTGAAAGAACACAAGCAGTGTGGTTCATTAATTTAATAGAATAATGTACTCAAACTGGATGCTGGTGTTGTTCTGAAGAATAAAACAGAGTTGGTTCCTAACCTCAGAGAGCTTATGATCTTGTATAATATCCCTTAATATCCTTCCTTTCACATTCAGGGAAGATGGACAGTAACCAAACAATCATCCAACTATATAAACTCTGCCTAGAATGTCAAGGGCAAAAATGTGCATAGTGGGAAATAATGTTCAAGAGGTAAGGCATTGGAAGTCTCAGAAATATACCTTATCTTATTAGTCACCTCAATTTCCTAATGAGTAGTTTTACAAATGAAATAAAATTTTGATTTTTTTCCTGCATTTTGACATGTTATGAAAAATGAAAATGTACAAGATAATTTGTGAGAGTAAATAGGTTATATAAATCCTGGGTATTCTCATTTATATACTCTACACATTTTGGTTATGTGTCTATTAGATTCAAAAAGAAACTCATCATGCTCTTGCTCACTTAAAAAAAGTAAAAGATAGTATATTTATTAGAAATTTTAATAAAGACAGAGAATGCTAATGATGCTGTGACTATAAAAGTGGATCTCTGAGGATCATCTTCAGATGATGGAAAAAAGATCATTTCAACTGGAGAAATGGGTATTGGACTAAACCTTGATGTACAAGTAAAGATTTAAGTGTGTAAATGGCAAAGGGGAATCCAGGAGGAGAAAAATAGTCCTAGAGTCAAAAAGCCATCCACTGCCCCCCCCTCCTTACAATTGGTCAGTTAGACAAACCATCTTCCAGGTTTTCCTAAATTCTTATAAACCAAACTTGAACTAGCAGTTCAGGACCCTGAAGTACATAATGGAAATACAGAGGAAGAAGCTGAAGTGGGGTCCAGATTAAAGCTGATCTTGGCTGAAAATTAATGGCTCCTCTCATTGTTAAGGAAAGAAAATCACTGAATACTTTTGACTATGATCACAGTTGGTCCTTAGACTGTAATTTTGCAGCATTTGCTGAGTTGGTTAGAGATAAGGAAATGTCTAGCAAGAAATTGGCCAAGAACAAAGAAAATGATGAGGTCTGAAGTGATCTAAACCTTATAGGACTTGGTAGTTGAGTGGATTTAGGTGATGAGGAAAAGAAAATAGTCTGTAATTACCCTCAAGTTCAAACTCAAGTGACTGGAGATTGGTATGACAATAATCAGTGGTGTTATATATTCAATAATGAAGTTTCAGTAAGAAAGAGAGAGAGAGGGAAAGAAAGAAGGAAGAAAGGGAGGGAGGGAAGGAGTAAGAAATGAAGGAAGGAAGGGAGGGAGAGAGGAAGGAAGGAAGGGAGGGAGAGAGGAAGGAAGGAAGGAAGGAAGGAAGGAAGGAAGGAAGGAAGGAAGGAAGGAAGGAAGGAAGGAAGGAAGGAAAGCCCTGATGTAGCACTTGCCCATTATCTGTGCTATAAATGCTCCACCTCGGAGTTGTTAAGAGCTGTACAGAATGAGCTCTCATAAACTGAAGATACCTCAAGCCCATCACTGCCAATGATGGACACAGAAGAGTGAAGAAGAGGAAATCTGAGACAGGAGCTCAGGACTTCAGCTTTGGATACAATGGATTTGAAATGATTAGTGGGAGTATCTAAATGGCAATGATCAGATAACAGTCAGAAATGCCGGATCACTGGATCATAGTGTAGTGAAAAGTCAGTTATTTATGGGTTGTCTGAAAAAAATTATATTAAAAGTAAACAAGATTACTTAAAGAGAAAATTTAGAAGAAAGTGGAGATCATGACAGGATCTGAGGAAATGTCTCTGTTTGCAGAGCAAGAGGAGGCAGCGAAAGAATAGTCTGGAGAGGTAGGAGGCAAATCAGAAGAGTACTCTTTTCTAGAAACCACGGAAAAAGTGTTTAAAGAGGGCTCAGTTGAAGTGGCATGGAAGGCAGGGAGGTCAGGGATAATTAAGTTGAAATAACAGTCTCTGAAATGAGTATCTTTAGGCACTGGGACCATGGTGGAGGCAGTTTCAGCAGAGTTGCGGGTTGGGAGAGAGTTTTAGCAGTGTATATATTTTTCCAATCTATTTGACAGTGAAAAACTTAAATGGTAACATCTTATTTATTTATTTATTTTGAACAATTGTTATTTCAGTGAAAATTTAGCTACAACACTAGAAGAAAAACAAACCCTCATAAACCTCGCTACTAGCAAAACTGGCTTTATTCCAAAGTCAAAGCTTGTAAGATGTATCAGGGCTGACCCTCGGCTGCCCATTATTTGCCATGAGCTTCGCTTAGACCATTTGGGAGAAGAAAGACTCTCATGGACAGCTGTGACCACGCAAACAGAAGCAGTGGAATGAGCCAAAATCAACCCCATGAAGAGGAAGAATATGAGAAAGCATTTGCTTTATAAAAATATATGGGGGTGGGAGAACAAGGGAGGCAATGCCAAGAACAGATATCTGAAAAGAAAAATACATTTTTCTAGAATGACTTGTGTTGTACAGCCAATTTAATGCTTTAACATAACAAAATTGTCCTCTGAACCCACAATTCTTATTTGCCAAGTTGTTCCCCTTGTTATTTTCTTGCCTAAAATAGATGATTTTTTCATTTCTACATTTTCAGTTTTTACCCAAAATGTGAGCTGTAGTCCATCTTACTTCCCCCTAAGTATCTTCTTTAAGTCACATTATTTCCATGTTTGTCAGATAACCTACACCATTATGCCTATAGACACATAATAATGAACAATGAATATATAAGCACTACACGAGTTGACACAATTATTTTAATTCTTGTATTCTGTTTATTTCATTTGTCCATTTTATTTATTTATTTATTTATTTATTTATTGTTTATTGATTGATTTTAGAGAGACAAGGGGATAGAGAAAGAAGCATTCCTTTGTTGTTCCACTTAGTTGTTCACTAATTGGTTGCTTTCCCTGTGTGCCCTGGCCATGTATTGAACCCATATATTATTGTTACAGGACAGCACTCTGAGCTAACTTACCAGGGCCTGCTTCCTTACATTTTAAAGGTTTTGTTCTTACCTTTCTCTTTTGTAAACCTCTCTCTCTATGTAGTGCCAAGTTATAGGCTGGTTAAAAAAGTATTAACTGATGCTTGTTGAATTGGGTTGAAATTTTCAAAAGCACACAGATTTTAATTGAAATTTTTACAGGCAGTGCTATAAGGAAAGTATTCTGTAAGCACAGTAAGCAATTAACAATAATAACTAATAATAAAATAATAGAATTATAACAATGCACTGTAATAAAAGTTAAGTAAATATGATCTTTGTCTCCCTCCCTCTCTCTTTCTCTCTTAACTCATCTGATAACCAAGAGGACTACTACAGTGGCTATCCAGTGACTAGCATCTATAGCATAGGTACACTGGACAAAAAGATGCTTCATGTCCCAGCCAGGACAGAAAGGGACAGCAAAAGATTTCATCACACTATTAAGGATAGCATATAATGTGAAACATATGAATTATACATTTCTAGAATTTTTCACTTAATATTTCAGAGCGTGGTTGACCATAGGTAACTGAAACCACAGAAAGAGAAACCATGGATAAGGGAGGACTCAGTGGACCTAGTTGAACTGAGAAGCAGTGGACCTTCAGTGAGACCACCATAGTAAAACACATTGCAGATGAAAAGCTCATCAGAGATTCCGCAGAATCAATAAGAGCTAAAATAGGGATGACAGACCAGTAAAATTGAGCTGGACATTTCCTTGAATTTCACCTAACATAAATTTCAAAATTAAATTATGCCCGACTCCCCTCCCCCCCCAAAATAAAGCAACATCAACAACAATTCACTGGGCACTAGTGTCAGATGCCTAGATACTAAAAGAGATCAGATTTGCTTTGTCACATCATTAATCAGCAAAGATAAAAGATATGAAGGACAGCATGTAGATCTCCTTCCTTTCTGTAAAGAAGCTACCAAAGTTTTTTCATGAATCCAAACACCATCATGAAAAGTAAGAAAGGGAAGAGAGCAATACTACTAAGAAGAAAATAGACTTTGAATTAACTAAATATTTAACCAGAAGACTGTTTAAATGCACAAGTCTGGGATATCAAGTCTGATATACCAATTTAAGTTTGTATTCTCTAATCCTCAATGAGAGGGAATGCTTGAACATTTATATTAGTCATAGCAAATGATTAGCAATATTTATTTTTGCCCATTTTGAAGCACAGACTATAAATTTTGATACATAAACTAATGGGAGAGAAACAAAAATGTTGGAATACATGGTTTGTGGAAACCATTTTTAAGTTGCCATGATAGTTATTTTGCCATTTGTAAGCTTACAGTGAAAAGTAGAGTAAGAAAATTATTGAAGAGAAAGCAATTTTTCCTTTATACAAGAAAGCAGAGAAACTAGACAGTGAGACCTGAATACCAATGGTAAAGGAAGGCACAATCTCATATCAGAGGATTCAGCTATTAACACTAGTGATCTGCTAGGAAACTGAGCACAATCCACATTTTTAACATCTGAATTATCACGACAAAAGGAAGAAAGCTTTTTTTTTGGGGGGGGGTTATTTGTTTGTTTTTGTAAAACAAACAAAATAGGATTAAATGAAGTAGACTAGGGTAAAGTTTATCAGCAAAAGTATAGTATCTAGAGAGTTGTGTGTATTTAAATCTTGCTCTAAAATTGTCCTTCTTTTAATAAACTACGAAAATGTTAAAAATGCAGCAATGTATTTATATTACTTATTTTAACAAATGCTTTATTTTATAGAAAGTAGCTTAATTAAAGGAAAACACACTATATGAAATTCAAAAGTTTATGACAGTACAGTGCCTTGTAGAATGGGCTCAGGTTCATAAACCAGACATCACCAATAACTCATTGGCAATTATACAGGCAAAAGATATTGTTTCAAGGAGTCCCAAAGATATTGATAAAAAATAGATATCACATTAATGAAGACATGATTTTGATTTTATAAGTAATCTGTGGAAGATATTTTGATTATCATAGAAGTCGAAGAAACTTTGTTGATTTGAAGTTTTGTTTTATTTTAATATAAAAATAAAGCTGCCTGGAACTATTTCTTTTTTTTTTTTAATCTTTTCTTTAATTTATTCATTTTAGAGAGGAGAGAGAGAGAGAGAGAGGAGAGACAGAGAGAGAGAAGGGGGGGAGGAGCTGGAAGCATCAACTCCCATATGTGCCTTGACCAGGCAAGCCCAGGGTTTTGAACTGGCGACCTCAGCATTTCCAGGTCGACGCTTTATCCACTGTGCCACCACAGGTCAGGCAACTACTTCTTTTGACTAAAAACTTTCAGTCTATTAAAAAAACAATATTTTGGTACAGTTAGTAGAAAATGTATATTTATTATTGTACAGTGTCTTTCAATGATCTTGAAGAAGTCATTCATATTTATTGTCATATTATTTTTCTTAAGAAATTACCATTTTATAGCTCTGTAAATACCATATAATGCCACGAATGTTTTTAATTTTAAGAAAAATATTAAAATAACTTAGTGATTGTATCCTCATCTTTAAAATATTTTTCTTCCCAAGTCACATTTCTTCCAAAACAACACTAGGAAGAATTTTGAAGATTAAACTTATTTCTTAGTAAGCAGAGTGTTTATTTTTAAATTACTTTTAAAAGGCTATTTATATAGATATGGATTTACATAATTCAGTGATAACATTTTAAAATTGCATAAGCTATTTTATATTATTGCACTTACTCTTTAATAATATATAAAGAACTTTATTTTGCATAAAGGATAATGCATAGTATCATTCAACAGGTATGCTGTCAATTAATTCAACCATAAAATTAAATAAAATGTGTATGCAAGGATAGAAATAAAACCCTACTTACTTCAACCTTCACAGTATAGGCTTACAATTACAATTTACATGTTCCAGCCCATATGTAACCTCATAGTTTATTGTGAATGGTTTACTAATTAAAAAAACAATGGTTGTACCCCTAGTTGTGCTGTAGGTAAAGAAATGCTCAACTGTAAAGGTAAAACCAGCACATTAAAAGAAGAAATAAGAGTGAGTAATATGGATTTGCATATATCTTCAACTTCACTAGTAATAAAAAAGCCCCCAAAATAAAAACACAACAAGAAAATAAACAAGATTTCAAATTTTGCCCATTAAATTTAGTAGAAATTTTTACTTTTTTTGCTTTTATTTTTAACACTCATGTTTGCCACTGTGCACTGAGAGAGGAACTGTAATGCATGGTTGATGGAAGTATAATTTGGTGCAATCTTTCTGCAAAGCACTTTGAAAATAGTTATAAAATGTCTACAAATATTCATAGGGTTTTAAACATATCTCTAAACCTGAGAATCTAATCTAATGATATAGGGGTAGTCAATAAACCACATGCAAGCATTTTCATTGAATACTTACATTATAAAGGAAAAAATGGAAATTCTCTAAATGTCCCAAGATAAGATACTAACTAGATAAATAAAAAACAGAACTCATCTTGTTTGCCTCAGTTTGGAGTTGGCAATAGGGGCTCCTGAGTTTAGTTCTCCATAGTCAACATCAAACTTGACCCTGGGGCCATTTTATTCTGGGATTCATCAACTCTTAATGAAGGAGTATGCTGTTGATTGAGAACATGTTTTCAAAGAATACTATGTAAAATGGCAGTAAAATGCTCACCATAACATTATGTGTTGATGTGTAAGCATTTGAGTGGCAGGAGAGAAATAGTCCCAAATGCTAATAGAGTTTATCTCTTAGTGGTAAAATAACATGTAGTTTAATCTTATTCCCCTTGATTTTTATGACTTGTATAAGTTTTTTACCTTGAAAGTTTATTAGCATTAAGTCCAAAAATAGTAAAATTATTAAAACTAAATACAAAATAGGTCCTGAAAGCATCATACCTGTGATATTTTGCAAATACAATGTTTTCCAAAATTGCATATTTGTACACAATATCTTATTAAATATTTTCATAAAAATAGAAATAAAGTTGAAAAACCTTCAAAAAATATGACTTCTTCTCCCAAATCATGAATAATAAAAATATTTCACATTTTTATAGTAATCCACATTTCTCAAAGCAGTTACATATACATGAATCATCTGCCTCTTCTCCTCCCTCAACCTGTTTTTAATATAGAAACAGAAAATCTGAACTGGAAGGAAACCTAGGAGCCAGCCAATTGAAATCTTCCTTAGTGAAATGGAATTTATCAGAATACTCCTGGGAGAGGCTCTCTTCAACTATGTCAATGTTTCTAAAGCACATGACACCACTAAACATTTTTATTTTCTAGACAGTTTTGGTTGTTATAAAGTTCTTATTTTGAAAGAAAACAGGTCAAAAGAATGCAGTGGCTGTTTATTCTGTGCTCTCTCATGTAATAAGTCATTTACAATTCCCAGCCCTGAGCTTCCTTTTTTTTTTTTTTTTTTTTTTTTAAATTGTGGTCCACAGCCCACCTTGCTTGGAACCACCTGAGACAATTTTTTGAAATATAGATATCCAGACCCTATCTGAGACCTCCTGACCCAGAATATCTGGAAATGAAGCCAAGGAAGATAATTTTTTCACTAGCTTCCTAACTGATTTTTAGCCACCTGGATGGGCAGATAGTCCTGCTGGGAAGGAGTGAACCATACTTAGTTGCCTGCTTTGGTTTGGAAATAGCAATATCTGTTCCTGTGTTCAGTCTTTCATCAGTCAACTTCAAACGTGATCTGAGGGCCATTTAAGTCCAGCATTATTCCCCTTGTTAAACTATCACTCAAACAATACTCACCATTTACTATTGCAGTGCAGGCAATAGACCAGGTGCCAAGGACACAAAGATGAAGTGCATATGGTTTCTGCTAGTAAGGAGTTCATTGCCAGGCACGCGTCCTCTGGTCTACCTAACTGACAATGGTTGACCTTTTCTCGTAGCAGGATTTGATTCTTTTTCCTGTTACCTCTCTGAAAAGTAATATTAATTGAAAACTTCCTGTCATAAGAATAGATGTTAGGATTTATTTTTATAAGAATTGGGTACTAGTGATTATAACCAATCCTTGTGCCTTCTTTATTTTGGAAATTAATTCCAGTTAAGAGTCTGTATATACTTTGTCTTGATGATTTTCTAGGCCTTTAGACATCTTTGTTTTATTTTCATCTGATATATAAAAAGTATATATACATTTTTCTGAGGTGAAATTCACATAACATAAAATTAACTATTTTAAAGTGAATGATTCTAGTGTATTCAGAATGTTGTGCAACCAACATCTCTGTCTTGTTCCAAAGGAAAACTTGTAATAATCAAGCAGTTACTCCTACCCACCCTCTACTCTGTGCATCTTTTTTCTTTTTTTCTGTTTAATTTTACACACCTCTTCACTCCCTGCCAAGCTCAGGCTTTTTTATTTTATTTTATTTTATTTTATTTTATTATTTTTATTCAATGAGAAGAGGGGAGGCAGAAACTGATTCCCAAATGAGCCCTGACCAGGATCCACCTGGCAAGCCCACTAGAGGGTGATGCTCTGGCCATCTGGGGCATTGCTCCATTGCTCCTCAACTGAGCTCTTCTTAGCGCCTGAGGCAGAAGCCATGGAGCCATCCTCAGCACCCGGGGCCAACTCACTCTATCCAGCCATAGCTGCAGGAGGGGAGGGGGGAGAGAAAGAGAGAAAATGAGAGGGGGAAAGATGGAGAAGTAGCTGGGCACTTTTCTTGTGTGACCTGGCCAGGAATTGAACCTGGGACATCCATATGTTGGGCTGATGCTCTACCACTGAGCCAACCAGCCAGGGCCTGAGCTTAGGCTTTTTAATACTCAGAGATTATTTCTGGTTTCATCAGCATTTACTCTATTCAGTGTTCTATATTTTAAGCAGTTGGTATTATCTAATTTTTTTTTATTTCTACAGTGAACACAAGTTACAAATTGTCTAATATAATAAATCATTTTATAGCTATAATATAAATTATTTTAGTACAAATGTAAATTAAACATTTAAATAATATATGAAGAAAAATTGAATCTCTTATAAGTCCCCCTATATTTACCAGAGTAACTATTAGTAATAATTTATTATGTAGCATTCCAGGTTATTTCTTGATTCAGTCACATGCATATACTCCTTCCCAAAATTATAGTGTGTATTGGTCATATTATATCAATAATCAGTTTTACTACTTGTTCATTAATTTTCTGTTTTATTTATTCATTCTTTCAAGCAATATTTATTGGATGTTTATTAAATGCCAAATTTTCACTAGGAGATGAGACTACAGAGTAAATAAATATCTTTATCAGAATTTGTTAAATCATTATTTGAAATAGGTATACATCATTTTATCATCTGGATGCACCATAATTTAACACAATTCATTTAACCATTCTTCTGGTGGGAAGCAAAACTTCTTTTAACCAACATTTATTGACTTTCTACCAGATGCGTCATGTATTAACCTGAGATGAGGAGTATATATTTTTTATTATATTATATTAATTAGTAAATTAATATATTATATTAATTTATTAAATTATATACTGTTCAGCTTCACTTTTACAGTATTGAAAAAAACCTTGTTTTTATATTTGAAAAAAAAGGTTAGGTTTTAGAGGGCATTGTGGGTGAAGCAAAAACAAGCATTTTAATTCTGTGCTCAGGACTCTATGAAATATATTTATCCCATCCTAAAAGATTTTACAGCAGAAGAAATAACCAAAATAATTAAAGCTTTTCTGGAAAGGGTACTAACCATTCAATTGTACACTTGGCCAATGAGAGCAGACATAAGATTTTTAAAATGAATACTTACCAGTTTATATATCTTGGTATGCACCACAGGCATATCCAATCATCAATTTGACTGAGTCCTTTCTGCATCTTTTGTGTGTGTGTGTGTGTGGTTTACTTATCTGTTTTGTTTCATGGGAAATGGACAATATTTGTACTTTTTCATTACATATTTGGCTATGTGAAAACCCCAGGGAATGAATCATTCTGGATAGCTGAAAATTTTAATCATTTTTGATGGAAATCTTTCTAAAATGAATTTCACACTTCCCTGCCTTTTTAAACAGAGTAGATGGAATGTAATTAATCTTTTTTTGATGACTTAGTTTTATCATTATGAACATTAATGACTATGCTGTGCTATCCAGAAATGACGTCCTTGACACTGATTGTTGTATGTAGGATGGCCTGTGGTCCTATTAGTCTTTTGAATATTTATGTCAGATTATAGTTTTTCTTTACCTGTAGACACTTAGTTCCCACTCTCACTGCTGACAATTAAACAGCACTCTATAGGTACAAAGAACTGGACTGATAAGGAAGAGGAAGCTGTGTTCAAATCCCAGCTCTGGATTTGGGGCCAATTACTTTTTTAACCTCAGATTCTTCATCTGTAAAGTGAACACAATTACTCACTTAAAGATTTAATAAGGACTAAAAATGGATCTTACGTATGGTGAAAAATAAACCAATGTTACCTCCTGTCCTCATCAGGGTGCTTACCAATAAAAAAAAAACCACATTTTTTTTTACTATATTGAAATTTCTAGCCTGCTGTGGGACTGGAAGTTGGGTGGTAGAGTTGAAAGGTTTGTATGCAAATTCAGATAAATGAGATTTATTTTGGCATAAGACATCAGGAACTCTCAGTTTTATTGTATAGACTTTGTAACATCAACATTTGCTGCTTAGATATGCTAGTTATTTCTTAAATCCTAACTATGTGAGACTATTTCTATCTTTATAAAATAGACTTCTGGAAGTAAAAATGCAACTTGGGTATTTTAAAATCTATACATAATGTGGGAAATATTTTAAATCCATCTGAATATCCTCTTTTAGGTTACAAACAAGGTCAATTAAAAAATTATTGTTGTTGAAATTTAATCAGCTCTAGTTAATAAGAACCTACCCAAACTACTACTAGTTTCTAGAGCTAAAACAATGAAAAAAGAGGTAGAAATCTCTGTCCATATATAGCTTTAATGTTAGTAGGAGACATAGAAAATACATAGATATTAAATGTATAGTGCAGCATTATGCATATATCCTCTTGTGAAAAACAAACAAACAGGAAAGGGGATATAAAAAGCCAGGGGTGTAAAGGGAGAGATTCCATTTTAAATACAATGATTAATGAAGACCCCACCAAGAGATAACATTTGAAGATAGGCTTAAAGGAGAGAACTATAGATATATTTTAATAGAATTTCTTTCAAGAAGAGGGGATAGTAAATATAAAAAAAAAAACAGAAAATACTAAAGTTGACAAGGGATCAAACTATCCAGATTTTTGAAGTAATAACCTTCCAATCATAAAAAATAGCAAGTGGAAAAGCCTTAAGGTAGTGTGTATCTGGGTAGCTCAAAGATCAGCAAGAAGACCTATTAACTAAAAAGGAGTAATCCAAAGGGAGAGTAGTTAGAGATAATGTTAAAGGGATAGCAGAGCAAGATTATATATTGCCATAAGCCACTATAGGATATTAACTTTACTCTGGGTAAAATGGAAAGACATTGTAATATTCTTATCAGAAGAGCAGCATTTTTTTATTTTTTGTCATAGCTATTGGAAGGATCATTCTGGTTACTGGATTGAGAATAGATTATAGTTTGATAAGGAATAGATGAGGGAGAACCATTAAAAACCTATCACAATAATCCAGGAGAGACAATATGATGCCTTTCATGAGGTTATTTGTGAAAGAGATAGAAAGATGTGATTATAGTCTATATATATACATAGTCTGTAATATATATATATATTACAGCATAGCCCATAGCCCACTGCCTATAAAATATCAGAGAATGAAAAGAGATAAAATTGAACAACAGAAAGTATTAAATTGAGGAATAAAAAGAAAGCTATACTTTCAAAGAGGCTATTACTTAAACCAAGAATAAATAGCAGAAATTAGAGTTACCTATCAATTAAAACATTTGAAAAGATTAAGGGTATATATGAAGTAAAAGCTTTCAAGATATTTAACATCAATGATAAAGGACAATTATTTTCCACAGAAAAATAAGAAACAAGATGAATAATACATTTGCTTTGACTTACTGTCTAGAGAGAGTGTACAGGTTGTGACAGGGAGCAGGAAACCAAGACTAATCCCTATGGTCTCTGTGAGTTCAGTAAACAAAATTGGGTTTCTAGAGAGGCCAAGAAAGTGGGAGTTTTCATAGAAAAGTAATAGAGTGGAAAGATCAGCATAGAGGGACATTCCAGAGATCTCTAGAGGACCTGCTCTATGCTTAGCTGAGTACTAATCAGTGTAAATGTGTGAGAAAACTACTTGCAACTGAGAAACTAACAAAAAAAAAAAAAGAAAAAGATAAAAAGGCCCACATATGGGGCATGAGATAGAGCACTAACAGCATTTTATGCCTCAGTATTAGGACAAAATTAATTCTAAACTAAACACTTCTCTTGTCTCACCTAATAAAGCTTAAGAGCAAGACCTAAAAGGATCGAAGTTTTTTCAAGTAATATAACTGAAACCTATGTTATAATGGAAGAATATTTATAGTAATAGTGTAGTATCCAACACCCAAAAAAGCAAAATTTGCAATGTCTGTTGTACAATAAAGCATTATCAGGCCAAACGAAAGATTTGCCAGGCATGCTAAGAAGTAGTAAAACACTAGGCTTAATAAGAAGAAAAATAAATTAATCGAGAAATTATACAGATGTTGCAATTAGTAAAATAAGGGCATTAAGCCCTGGCTGGATAGCTCTGTTGGTTAGAGCATCAGCCTGGAGCATGGAGGTTGCTGGTTTGATCCCTGGTCAGAACACATACAGGAATGGATTGATGTTCCTTCCTGTCTCTCTCTATCTCTCTCTCTTTCTCTCTCTCTCTCTCTCTCCCTTCCTCTCTTTAAAATCAATAAAATAAATGTTAAAAAAATAAAGGTATTAAAATAAGTATTGTCATCATATTCTTGTATTCTATATGCTCATGAAGCTTGGGGGAAATTGAACATGTTAAGTAAAGAAAAGGAAGATAGTATAAGAAAGACACAAATAGTATTTCAATGCTTAGATAAAAAACAACAACACTAGATTGGACTAATAGAAATTGGAGATTTCAAAGAAGAGGCAATGAATTTAGATATATAGAAACAGAAACTAGTAAAAGTAAAACTCAGAAAGAAAAGAGACCAAAAATGAAAACAAAAGATAATTAGCTGTAGGATTATTTCAAACAGTCTAACAAATATAATATTGAAGTTTCAAAAGAAGGGAGAAATGAAGGCAGAAGGGTTAAGAAAAAATTTTGATGAAATACTGGCTGAAATGTTTTCAAATTTACTTAAATTTTTAAAACAACAAATCAATGAACCCCAAGAATAAGAAACTTGAAAAAAAAAATTACACGCAGAGGAACAAAAACAAGATTTTTCAAAACTTCTTTCTGGAGAAAAAGAATAAAAATCAGAAGACAAAAGAAGCAACATCTTTAAAGTATTGCAAGGAGAAAAAATTAACCTAGAATTTTAGACCTAGGTGAAATATCTTTCAAGAATAAAGCACATAAAACAAAAAATCATTATTGGCTCACCTGCATTGTAATAAATTTTGAAGAGAGTTCTTCAAGCAAAAGGAACATTATACCAGAAGAAAATCTGCATTCAGAACTGAAGAACTATAATAGTAATTATATAGGAAAATATAAAATATGTGTTTTATTATTTAAATTCCTTTTTAAGAGCAGTGGTCTACTTAAAGAAAAAAATAATATATTTTGAGGTCTATAATACATGTAGAAGTAAAATGTAAGCAAATAATAGTACATAGGCTAGATGATAATTAAAGAATATTGTTATGTTTTTATGTGAAAAGTGACATAACATCATTTGAAAATAGACTGATAAGTAAATGATGCATATTATAAAGTGCTAAAATAACACAAAAAAGTTACAGATGATAAGCCAAAATACTCAATGACTAAAAAGAAGGCAGAGTTAAAAAAAAAGGGGGGGTTACAGTAAATGACATGGGATAATTAGAAACTAATAGTAAGATGGTAGATTTTAACCCAACATCAACATTTACATTAAAGGTATAGTTTAAAATATCCAACTAAAAGGCAGAGATTATCAGATTGGATAAAAGAGAAAGACCATGTGCCTGCAAAAATCACACTTCAAATATAAAGAGAATCAAATTAACAGTCTTTTTTTTTTTTTTACAGAGACAGAGAGAGAGTCAGAGAGAGGGATAGATAGGGACAGACAGACAGGAACAGAGAGAGATGAGAAGCATCAGTCATCAGTTTTTTGTTGCGACACTTTAGTTGTTCATTGATTGCTTTCTCATATGTGCCTTGACCACGGGCCTTCAACAGACTGAGTGATCCCTTGCTCGTGCTAGTGACCTTGGGTCCAAACTAGTGAGCTTTGCTCAAACCCAATGAGCCTGCACTCAAGCTGGCGACCTCATGGTCTCAAACCTAGGTCCTCTGCATCCCAGTTCGATGCTCTATCCACTGCGCCTCCGCCTGGTCAGGCAAGAATCAAATTAAAAGTTAAGGATTGAAAATGGCTTATATACTATTCTAGAACCAATCAAGAGAAATCTGGAGTGGCCATATTAATATCAGACAAACTGTAGAGCAAAGACTATTGCCACACATAAAGAAGTATATTGATATTAGATATGGGTGAAATCATTGAGAGGATATAATAATCCTAAATCTTTATACATTTAAAAATAGAACTTCAAAATACATAACACAATATTCATAGAACTAAAAAAGAAATATACACATATGTAAATATAGAGATTTTACATTTTTTCTCAATAATTGGAAATCAATGGATATATATAACTGAATGATACAATGACCTTTCAGACCTAGCTGATATTTAAAAACACCCTATTGAAAAACAATGGAATACACATATTTATATTTTATTTTTCTAGGGCACCCAGAGCATTTACAAAGATAAGCTATATTTAGGTAATAAAACAAGTCTCAATAAACTTAAAAAATTTAAAGCATATTTTCTGACAAAAAATGTAATTGCAATGTAAATAGAAGTCAATAGCAGAAAGAACTCTGGAAAATCCCCAAATATTTGGAATTAATTAACAGAATTCTAAATAACTCATGGGTCAAATAAGAAATAAAAATGGAAATTAAAAAGTATTTGAAATTAATGAACATGAAACCATAACATAACAAAATTTGTGGGATGAACTAAAAGTCATGTTTAGAAGAAAATGTATGTCACTAAATGATTATATAAGAAATAACAGTTCTAAATCAGTAATTTCAGCTTAAAACACTAAAAACAAAAAGCAAATTAAAATAAACAGAATAAAGGAAATAATGAAAATCAGAGCAGAAATAATACATTCTTTAAATAGGTAAAATCAATGAACTCAAAAGCTGTTTGCTTGAACAGGTCACTAAAATTTATAGACCACTAACTAGGTAATCAGAAAAAGAAAAAAAAATGAGAAGATGCATACCTGTATTAATAATAGTATGAATGAGAGAGGTGATATCAGTACAGATGCCAAAGACACTGAAAGGATCTTAAAGAAATATTATGATACTTTAGTATAAAAAATCTGATAATTTAGATGAAAAAATACATATCTTTAAGTCACAAACTACAAAAGCTCACTCAAAAAGAAATAGAGAACCTGGCCCTGACTGGTTGACTCAGTGGATAGAGTGTTGGCTTCACCTATGGGTGTCCTGAGTTCAATTCCTTGTCATGGCACACAAGAGAAGCGACCATCTGCTTCTCTTCTTCCCCTCTCTTTCTTCAGTCTATCTTCCCCTCTTGCAGCCAATGGCTTGATTGGTTTGAGTATCTGTACCTGGAGCACCGAGGATAGCTCCATTGGTCCTAGCACGTCAGCCTCAAGCACTAAAAATAGCTTCATACTCAGGCATTGGCCCAGATGGGGGGTTGCTGGGTGGATCCTGGTCAAGGTGCATACAGGAGTCTGTCTCACTATCTCTCCTCCTCTCTTTTAAAAAATAAATAAAATAAAATAAATACAATAAAAAATAGATAACCTGAATAGCCCTATACATATTAAAGAAATTATAATGTAATTAAACATATTCACAATTAAAGCTGTAAATCCAAAAGGCTTCACTGAAGCATTTAAGGAATAAATAACATCAGTTTAACAAAAACTCTTTTAGAAAACCGAAGAGAAGAGAATACTTCCTAACTCATTTGGTGAAGCCAATATTACTGTGATACTAACACCAGATATCAGGAGGACAAAACAGAAAAGAAAAAGCAGAAAAACCAACTACAACCCTGAGTGGTTAGTTCAGTTGGTTAGAGCATCATCCCAATACACCAAAGTTGCAGGTTTGATCCCAGTCAGGGCACACACAAGAATCAACTAGTGAATGCATGAATAAGTAGAACAAAAAAATCAATTGTTTATCTCTCTCTTTTTCTCTCTGTCTCTAAAGTCAATAAATAAAAATAAAATAGCTGCAAACCAATATCCCTCATAACAGATGCAAAAATTCTTTACAAATTATGGCCAATTCAATCCAACAACAAAAAAAAGTAAATACATCATGACCAAAGTGAGGTTTTTGCCAGATACATGATTGATTTATCAATCAGTCTAATTCAGCATATTAACAAACTAAAAATGAAAAATCATTTAATCATCTCAGTAGATACAAAAATACACTGGAATAAATCCAATATCTCTTTCTAATAAAAATTATCTGCAAACTAGAAATATATGGCAACTTACTCAAATTGTTAAATGGCATCAATGAAAAACCTGCAACTAACATTATAATCATTCATAATGGTGAAGGACTAAATGTTTCCCCATAAGATCAGAAATAAGAAAGAATGTATACTATCATTACTTCTATTCAAAATTGTACTGGAAACTCTAGATGGCAAAATATTATTAAGAAAAAAAATGAAAAGAATAGACAGAAAGAACTCTGTCTTATTTACATATGACACAATGGTCTACGTATACATAAAATCTTATGAAACCAAGAGTTAACTTAGCAAATTTGCAGGATAAAAGATCAAGATACAAAATTAGTTTATTTTTACAAGCTAACATTAAGCAATTGATATTAAAAATAAATATCATTTATAAAAGCATAAAAATTAAATATTTAGGTAAATATATATATATTTAAATGATCCACATACGAAAAACAAGAAAACATTGTTGAAGATTATATAAATAAATGGAGAAATATAGATTCGTGGATCAGAATACTCAATATTAACATATCCATTATCCCTCAAATTGACCTAAAGACACCATACAACCCTAATTGGAATTCTAGGAAGAATTTTAATGTTGAAATTGACAAGCTGATTCTAAAATTCATATGGAAATGCAATGAACCTAGAAAAGTTAGAACAACTCTGAAGAAGAATACAATTGGAGGACTTATACTACCTGATTTCAAGAGTTTTAATAAAGATATAATAATCAAGAAATAGATAATTATATCAATGGCATAGAACAACATACATAAACAGAACCACACATATATGGCCAATCAATTTTTGACAAAAGTGAAAGGTAGTTTAATGGGTAAAAGTCTTTTCACCTAGAACTGAAATTGGATATCTATATGTCAACATAAGTATTTCAACCTAATCCTCACACCATGGTAATGTTAAATAAAAATGGGACATAGATTGAAACATAAGATCCCAAACTGTAAAAGTTCTAGAAAAAAACATAGGAGAAAATTTTTGTGCTCTTGGGCTATGAAAAGGTTTCTTAGATATATTAAATGCACATTCCATAAAAGAAAAAAATAAATTTAACTTAATCAAAATAAAAACTTCTTTTTGAAAGATAGAGAATGAAAAATGAGACACAGAATGGGAGAAAATAAAACTTAATATCAAGAAAACAAACAATACACTAAAGTATGAGCAAAAGATTTAGATAGATATTTCACCGAAGAAATAATATGGAAGACAAATAAGCTTATGAATCTATGCTCAACATGATTAATTATTAGGGTAATGAAAATCAAAATCAAAAAGATATAACTCTAGACACCTTTTAGAATGTGTAAAATGAAAACTTTGATCTTCTAGGTGTTAATGTGAGCACATGAAACAATAGAACATTACTAGTGAGAATGTAAAATGCTACAACTTTGGCGAAATTTGGTAGTTTCTTAAAAAGTTAACTATACCAGATTATGACACAGTCATTCTACTTCTATGTATATACTCAAGATAAATAAAAGCATGTGGCCATATAAAACTTATATATCAATGTTTAAAAAGTTTTACTTGTAATAGCTAAAAACTGGAAATAACCCAAATGTCCATCAACAGGTGAGTGAATAAACAAATACTGGTATAGTCATATTAGTTCCATGGTGAAAAAATATTAACTACTCAGCAATAAAAATTAATAAGCTACTAATGCATGCAAAACGTATGGATAAATATCAACATAATTAGGCTGTACTAAGAAAGCCAGACCACCAATTCCACCAAAAGAATAAATAGTGTGTGACTCCATTTACATAGGAGTATAGAAAATGCAAACTAATGCCTAAAGGGGTGGAGAATAGAAATGAATGTGCAGGATTGTGTTAGGGCAAGAGGAAACTTTTGAGGGTGTTAGATATGTTTACTATCTTGACTATGGAGATGGTTTCACCGCATATGTATATATCTCTCTTTATCTATATATAAGTATAGATAGATAGATAGATAGATAGATAGATAGATAGATAGATAGATAGATAGATAGATATAGATGTATATATATTAATTGCATTTTACACTTTTAATATTTGCAGCAAATTGCATGCCATTTATACTTCAATATAGCTATTAAAGTTAAGTTAAATTAATATAAAAGATGCTATGAGGAATTTAAATTTAAAATCTATTTGATGAAAGATATTTTAGCACATTAGACATTAGGCAAATAATATAATTTTTAAAATGCTCACTTTGTGCTAGGTACTATTCTAAGTACTTTACAAATATAAATTTATTTAGTCCCTGTGATAAGTGATCATTCTATTTGTTTGGTGTGGCATTATCCATGTCTATTTTCTAAATGAAGAAATTGAGGCACAGCGAGTGACACAGTTTGTAAATGTAGAGCTTGTATTTCAACCCAGGTGGTCTGGCTTCAGGCCTACAGCTCTGTTTAATCTTGCTCATAAAGAGAGAGTTTATTTTGACTACTTCATAGATTTAGTAACTGCACGGTAGGATTTTACTTTCTTTTTCTTAGTTGCACATTACTTGTATAGTTTTTTGCACACAGGTTGAATTCTTTACCTCTTTTTTGTAAGACAATAGTTGAACACATACTAAGCATAGCTTTCATTAGCATGCACTGTCCTGCCCACCAGACCTCTGCTTTAAAAATCTGTTTCCCTGCTTCTCATTTCTCTTCCAAATTGTGCCCATCTGACACAGCACAAAACTTTGGATTTTGAAATAAATACAGAAATATGTCACCTATCTTATTTCCACATCTACTTGTCCATTATAAAGTTTCTATCCCTATGAAACTATCGAACACTTGATTACATATTGCTTCTAATGATTCATGTTTAGAGAATGTAAATTTGTGTTGACAATTAGATTATATGTCTTTATCTTGGGTCATGCATATACAGAAAAAAATCATATTTTTGACACAGAGTTGCCAACTTCTCTGGACTCACAGAAACATACAGGTTCCACTTGGAAAATATAATCATGTTGCCTTTCCTAAACCCTCATATAGAATAGCGTCTCAGAACATGAGGCTTGGCCATACATCTCTCCTGCATTACTATTTCCAAATTTCACCTTGGGTATGTAAGGGGAGATTGATGTCCACTCAGGCATGAAGAATAGAGGCTAAATGAATTGCATTTGAATTGTGAAAATGGTGCACTTTATGTGGTTAGGACACATTCCACATTTTTTCTTCCTTAAAGAATGTGACATTTGTGTCAACTTGTGAAGAGTGGGGGGTCCTCTTGGTATAGATGAAAATTCATTAAGCTAGTTCAGCAGGGAACACCAGGATCCACGTCTTACTCAGTCCTTCCTTCTCAAATAGTTTTCATTAACTCTCCGAGTTCTAAAATAAGTCACTCTCATTTTTTCATTATATGTTTCATATAATTTATTGTACATAATAAATAGTTTGCAAGAGTTGGGTTTATGAATAGCTTGAAACAGGTTTTCCATGTCCAAATCAAGCTGCCATAGTAACCATTTTTCATTTCTGCCAAACGTATGGTCTTTTCCTTTTTTTCTGCCTTAAAATATGTTGTTTAAAAAAAATCCCAAATTATTCAGGAAAGTTGATCAGATTTCATTAAAATAATGACTTCATTGTTAGCAAATGTTCATTTCAATCTTTTATTAAATGACTTTCTTGCATTATGAGCATCAAACTGAAAATAAAAATATATAGTTCAAATTTTTATTTAATGATATTTATCATAAAAATAAATTAAAATACATTCTTGTTCTCCTCCCATTTCCCTATAAAAGAATCTCTGCCTTTTTCAAACAATAAAACAGGAGCAAGGCCAGGTTCAGTTTCTGCCAGATAGTTCCATGTACAAAGTCTAGGCAGATAGTAGTCTAATCTGCTGAGCATTTATATCTGAATCTCCACACAGCACTTCTAATTTCTTTGGCAAGAAAGATTTTTTAAAAGATTGTTTCCACAGGTGTTTTCCCAGCTTCTCATCATTATAATCTTTTGACATTTCAAGTGATTAGCATCCAAAATCAGAACCCTCATTAAGCAACCAGTACCTCCGAGATAAACCCATAAGTTCCAAAAGCTAACTCAACTCAAAAGGTTGCAAAAGCTGCACTCAGCGGCCATTTGCATCAAACAAAAGACTACCTTCAGCAGTTGCTGTGATATATGACCTTTATAACTGCAGTGTTATGGAGGTGTCAGGGAGTAGCTATGGTGGGCAAGTAGAGAAGGATCTTGTATTTATGAAGACTCTTTTTATTCTAATGACCCATCTACCGTTAGGGTTTTATAAAATTGTAATTTAAAAATTTTTATCTTTTTAATCTCTGTTAATTAGAATTTAGCTTAGGAAAAAAAACCATTTATTTATTAGCCCAGGTCTATTCTATACCTCAGTGCTACACAATTATCATATTTTTTACTATTGCCCATTAAAATGCCTTGCTTTAAAGTACTTGCTAAAAAACCTTATTTTTTACAACATACATTTGATTCTTACATATCTAGTCCATTTCTTTTATACTTTCTTCCATTTACTCAACAAATATTTAATGAGTGACTTCTATCTGCCATATAAGATAGGTTCCATGGAGCCATATATGCAAGAGTGAAATCTGGACTCTGTTGTCAAGGATGTAAATAATACATAAAGAGGGAACCAGATTGTGTAACACATTGAATAAGAAGCCAAAGAGTTTAGATTATACTACCCATAGTAACTACATTACTCTGAGAAATGGTGCTACTGTTATCACTACAATGACTAGTACTAATTACAGTTAAATTTTTTATAAGCTTCAGAAACTGATTGCAGCTTATTTTACTTAGAAACAAGTGGTGATGGGGATCTACTGAAGGGACCCAGAGTATCTCATGGAATCCAAGGAAAAGATCAATCAGACTTAAGAACTATAAGAAGTAAGGAACTTGAATCTTTGGCATCTGAACAAGAGTTTTTGAATTTCATTTCTTGATTGCTGTCACTGAAGTTAAATAACTTCCAGATCCTACTCAAAGGCTTTTAGTTCACAACCCAAAATTTTGGAGAGCAAATCTAAGTATCCCAGCTTGAGTCATCTATTCCCAACTAGCTATGGTTAAGTGGACAGTTAAGTATTATAAATATTATTACTGAAGTCCACCCCTCAGTATTAGGGCAAGAGGGAACTCCTGGAGAGGAGGAAATCACAGTGAGGTATTTAGTAAAAAGTGCCTTTGTAATCACAACTAGTACTCTCTGGGTTAAGCATTATGCTAAGTACTTTTCATGCATCATTTCAACTAATCCTCAAGAAGCCTAACATAGTAGACACTACTATTATTTTCATTTTGCCTATAAAAATTGAATTTTAAAGAAGACAATGGTCAATAAGTAGTGGAGGCACTTTTTAAAATCTACTCTTTCTGGCTGCACAGCCTATACTCTGTCCTTCATCTTGATGTTGCCAATTCAACAGGTTAACTTGTAGATTAAATATGGTGCTTCTGTCTCCTTAAGCTTCCTGTCTTCAATTCTTCATTTTAAATAAGTAAAGAATTGACTGATTGAGTCATTTAAGGAGCTAATAAATATCTGGTTAAATAGTGCCCCCAAAACACTTACCTTTTCTCAACACGTTCTAACATGAAAAGGGAAGGGAATGTGTTCCAGTTATACATGCATGTGTTTTCTCATGGACTCTGGGTGATATATTGTACTTGGACATAGATGAACTTGTACCGCTAACTAGTACTGCATTTCAGAGAAAATATAGTCCAGAGTTAAATAGGTGTGTGTGTGTGTGTGTGTGTGTGTGTGTGTGAAACAAACCACCAGTTATGCTGTTTCTATAGGAAATTATGAACATTTAACTTAGAAATAAAGTTGGAGCACACATTAAAAGTACTGACCAGTCAGATATAGGAAATGGATTTTTTGATGAATTGAGAATGTTTGGCCCTCAATGGAGGACAGGACTCTGCTTTTGCAGTGGAATTCTCCATAATGAGAGGATGAGCTGGACTCCGGGGGGTAGATAAATTAGGGTGAGCCTAACAAACATGATTATCTGCCTCTGTTAGTCATGATGCCTTTAAAACACTGCAAAAGAGTAAAAGAAGAGCTAAGAATGTAAAAAGACCCATATTTACATTCATGAATGAATTTATTAAGACACGACTAAGCCAAAAGTTCTGGTGACAAAAATAGGAACCAGTGGGAAAGTAAATTATCTCTTCTCTATCAGAAAAGGAAACACATGCAGAACTTTTCACTTAAAATTCAGTTTAAATAAAGCCCAAACATAGTCCAGATTACATTTCATGATCATAGAGAATGTGCCTTTGACTAATTCATCTGGCAGAGGTTTCCAAGAAGATTCTGGCACAAAGAGGAGGACTTGTTGTCTGCGGGGGTGTAAGGAACACACCTCAATGACTTTGGTGCTAAAGTACTGTAGCAGAAGGTGGGGCATCTCCACTTGCCATATCAGAGCTGCCATTCTCTCACTTCCCTCTCTGACACAGGCACCCATCCTGTTCAGGGAAGAGAGGAAGAGGGAGAGCACACAGAGAGAGTGAGAGAATGATTAGAGAAGATGGGAGCAGAAAAAGTGAAGGGGTACAAACAAAAATGATATTTGTCATGAATACTGGATATTAAATTAAGGTTATATGATATAGAAATAACCCCGACCCCAATTATTAGAATGTTAGGAAATGATTCCTATTTAAGTGAGAGGGAAGCTTTCTGAAAAGCTGAAAACATCTCCAAAAAATTGGCTACAGCTTCTCTCACACAAAAACAAGTTTGAGAGATACGAATAGTCATGGGAGGAATATTTTATGGAACAAAATATTTATGCTTGCTTCACTTATGAGAATATCAAGACAATAGTCTCTGGAGGAAATCATGCCTGTGAAAGATATTTTAAGATCAAAGTTTACCTGACACATAAACCAGCTCACACAATGAAAAACATGAAATTCTGTTTTGAATTTATCAATTTGGCCCATTTTTCTTTTGCAAAGTATATGTGCATCTATAATAATGTGATCTTTTCTACCTGTTAAAACTTGAAACTTGTAATATGATCAGAGAATTCAAGCCCCACATGGAATGTTAGGAACTTAGGTTCCTTGACATATTTCTGATAATTTTTTGAAACAATGAAATTTATTTCATACTAAATGCCATCAATCTTCCCATTTTTTTATACAATGCATGCTAAATTTTTAAAAAATAATGTTCAATAGTGTGATACATTTTTCGTGGCTCAATTTCTCTTCAGTTGATGAGAAAATCAGAAATGCATTATTCTCACTAACTTGAATTGAATGAAAGTCTTCATTTAAAGTAACTTAATTATACACAGAAAGTATGTAATAAAATAATGACCTCTATTATAAATCATAAGTAGCAATCAAAATAATGATCAAATCAGATAATAAGTTTGATTATGTATAGAATTCTATCTCCTTAGGTATGTTATTATTCCCAGAACAGGATGGAAACAAAAGAACTTGGCTAGAAATAAGCACTTTCTTGATCACATGCCTAGTACAGTTTTCTGTGCCCAGTGGGCTCTCAATAAATATTCAGTGATGATTATAATGAATCCTCTGAAAACATTTGCAATGTTCAGGTATGCATAGATCTGCAATTAGAAAAAAATTTGTCAGTGTAATTGATTGTGTCAAATAGAAAGAATTCTATGTCCAATGTCAATCACATAAACTGTGGATGCAGACAAACACAATAGCTGTATGACTTTTTCTTTCAATTTTATTTTTTCCTGGTCACTCTATGTACTAAATGGAGACTTATTGTACACATTTATCACTTCATTAAATTATCCAGGGGCAAGGCAGAGCAACCACACTGTTGCCAAATATTTTTAGAAGGTATATTTGTCTCCTGAACCAAGTCCTTGCTTTCTGAGTGTTCTTTTCCAGGGAATAGTTCTACTGAGTATAGTACTTTGGAAGGTCCTGAGATTATTGTCATTGTGCCAGACTTTAGGCCATTCAGAAGTCAGGGAACAAAGTTGAAAGTGCCTTAAGTATTTATATTAAGGAAATACATGCTAAATTTTTTATAAATCAAATGTAAAACATGGCTCTGATTATTTGCAGATCATGATGGTGGTGTTTGGGACAAGTTATGATTAGGCCAGTGGAAAATGGGTCAAGTATTTTCTTTAATTGGCATTGCCTAACAACTTGATCTTTAGCAAAAGTGAGACTTATATGTCCCCAAAGTAAAAAGGGAAGAGTAGATCAGGTGCTCAGGCCAGGAAGCTGGAAGTCAATCTTGAGACTTAAGTCTTCTTTACTACTACTCCTCTTCTTGTAATTTATGATAAATTTTCCTGTACCTTCTAAAAACTTGAAATTGTCTACCTCTCTGTAGCTTGCTGTCACATTCATTTCTTACAGAATATTCAGTAAACATGTAATTTGCTACTTTCATGACTTTAACCTCCTACAATCCATTGCCTCTCTGTGAGCTGTGTCATTTTTTAAGTATTTGGACATGAAGTATAAGAGTTTGTATAAGGCACTGCTCAAGGTACTGTGTATAGATGTAGAGATATCTGTTTGTTCATTTGATCCTATCAAAAGCTAGTTTGATAAATATCATTGTGTTAGTTTCTTATTATTTCTGTAAAAATATGAGGGACTTTAGTGACTGAAAACAATGGTATAGAAACAGCCATCATATGACCTGTTGTGAGACTCCAGGATTGGCCAGTGAGGGCTCTGGTCCTAGACCATTCCCTAATATGAAGCCAGTGCTCAGCAATAGCTCAGGTTCTCCTTTCTGATTCAGTGAAATCTTTCCCTATTCTGGGTGAGCAGTAAACTTCCTTGTGCTGCTTAACTGGTTTATCATATGGCACCTGGTCAGCCTCATCACTATATCTGCCCTCCAAGGGAAGGGAACAGGGTTTTCACATACACAAGATTCGGTTGGAAGAATGTTTTAACACAGAAAGGAGAAAGATGCAGCACAAACTACAGACACTAATATTGCTGTGTCTTTTCTCTGTTGGTGATTAAAATGTGTTCCAACCAGTGCCTTACAAGTTCTCTTTGGTCACTCTGAGCCCATAGGTAGTATAGTGGGCAGAAATCTGAGGGCTCTTACTTCCAGTGGTTTGCCTTTACATGGTGGGAATCTTTACCTGGGATTGGTCACTGGATTTTCCTGCCTAACAGGTTGGATAGTCACATCTATTCAGCCCCTGCTCCTTGGTCACATTGTTATCCCCTCTTCTGTAGTCAAATCTCCGTCCCCCTCCCTCCTGTAAGGACACTTGTCATTACAGTTAGGGTGTGCCTAGATAATCCAGAATAATCTCCCCATCTCAAAGCCATTATTTTAATTGCATCTTTTGTAATATAAAGTTATGTTCACAGGTCCCAGGAACTAGAATCTGGGTATGTTTGGGAACCATTATTTGGCCTAGCACAATGCTTCTCTCTTTTCACGTGTGACCTAAAAGCTTCAGTGGGTTAAGTAATGTGCTCAAACATATATATCCCCAAAGCAGCAAAGTTTGGTATACAAACACAAATCTTTCTGAGGCCAGAATCACTGTTCATATATAATAAGACATGATAAGCTTGAAAGAGATAACTGGAAAATAAAACAAAGAGAGACATAATTATCTCTACAGTTTTAAAAAAGCCATCAAATGAGAAAGTAGCTAATAATGATGTTACATATGTTTAGAGATTGTATACACCAGGAGGTCTTATAAACCCTCCTACAAGTATTTACTCATTTAATCTTTACAACTTTATGAGATAATTTTCATTATATCAATTAAATTAAAAATCACACAGCTAGTAAGTTAGGAGTAGATATTAGACCCTTGCTGTCTGGCTTCAGAGCCCGTGGGTTTAAGTCTCCTCTGGATAGATAGACTGATCTTGTTCTATAAGTTCTGGCACGAAGAATTTGAACCAGTGGAAGAAAGTAAATAAGGACAAATTTTTAGTTCAATATTAGAAAAACCATTAACACTTGGAGCTGTTCAGAAATGAAATAGGTTTCCTTTTGAGACAGAGAAATCCGTCTCTGAGAATACCAAAATTAAAAACAGCTCTTCCTCCTCTCTGAGAAACTGAATTTAGTGACAATGAACTTGGAGACAAGTTAGACTGATAATTTCACTTCTTTCCAATGTCATAAGCTAGGGTTTTAAATTTTTATAACTTCAAAAGCTTATTGTCAATGAAGAGTCACTGATAGTTCAACCTAGGACTAAGTCATCAAAGAAGTGATTGGGAGAGAGTGCTTTAGGGATAAATCATGTAGAAAATTATTTTAATAGTCCAGGTAAAAGTTAATACAGAATTTTAAACAATGGCTGTGGGATTAAAAAGAAAAATATAATAAATATAGTCAACTGATCTTTAACAAAGAAGCAAAGGCAATGCAATAGAGGAAAGACCATTTTTTAACAAATAAAACTGGAACCAATGAATATTCACATGCATGAAAATTAACCTAGATATAGATTTTATATCTTTCACAAAAATTAACTCAAAATGAATCATAGACTGAAATGTAAAATTCAAAATATTAAAGCTCCTAGAAGATAACATAGAGGAAAATCTAGGGGATCTTGAATATAACAATGACTTTTTAGATAAAACACCAAAGACATGATCCATGAAAGGAATAATTGATAAGGTGGACTTCATTCAAATCAAATTTTTCGGCTCTGTAAAAGACACTGTCATGAGAATAAGAAGGGAAGCCACAGAGTGCAAGAAAAATATTTGCAAAAGAGATATTTGATAAAATATTGTTATCCAAAATGTACAAAGAGGTCTTAAATTCCACCATAGGAAAACAACCCAATAAAAGCTGAACTAATGGCCCTGGCCGGTTGGCTCAGTGGTAGAGCGTCGGCCTGGCATGCGGGGGACTCGGGTTTGATTCCCGGCCAGGGCACATAGGAGAAGCGCCCATTTGCTTCTCCACCCCCACCCCCTCCTTCCTCTCTGTCTCTCTCTTCCCCTCCCACAGCCAAGGCTCCATTGGAGCAAAGATGGCCCGTGCGCTGGGGATGGCTCCTTGGCCTCTGCCCCAGGCGCTAGAGTGGCTCTGGTCACAGCAGAGCATCGCCCCCTGGTGGGCAGAGCATCCCCCCTGGTGGGCGTGCCGGGTGGATCCCGGTCGGGCGCATGCGGGAGTCTGATTGTCTCTCCCGGTTTCCAGCTTCAGAAAAATACAAAAAAAAAAAAAAGCTGAACTAATGACCCAACAGACACCTCACTCGGTGCATGTGAAAAGGAAAGCAGGAGCAGGTAGAGCAGAGAGGATTTTTAGGGCAGTAAAACAATTTTGTATGACAGTGTGGTGAATATTATACATTTATACATTGATCAAAAGCCATAGAATGTACAACACCAAGAGTAAATCCTACTATAAGCTAAGGACTTTAGGATGTAATGATTTGTTAATGTGGATTCATCCATTGTTACCAAATGAAAAAAAGAAGGAAAGAAAAATGTTTTATGTGAGACATTGCAAAAGCAAGACTCTGAGTTTTAGTCTAGTCATGAAAATGGACATAGGGTGGTGATTCAAATAAAAAAGTCAGGTCTTATGTACTAATGCTGGACAGAATGGTAATATTATTAGTGAAAATAGAAAAATCTAAAGGCAATAAATACATTTTTAGGAGAAAATAATTTCAGTTTAAATAAGTAGAATTTAAGGATTAAGCAAGACAACTAAATAATCATAATTTTTGGTCTAGAACTTGAGAGAATGCCTAGGGCTAGATACAAAGATTTAGCCATTATTTATACAGGTAAATAGCAGTTTGCTGCAATGACTAGCTTACATTGAACACAATTCATTTTACATGCATTATTTCATTAAATTCTTATACCAACCCTGAAAGATAAATATTCTTGTCCCATTTCATAGATGAAGGCACTTAGTCTCAGAGAGGTTAAATAACTGGCTCAAAGTCCCATATCTAGTAAGCAGGGGAACATGGAGCCATCTGATTTCAGAGCTATACTCTTAAGTGCTCTGTTAAACTATTATAAGCATAAATATGATCAACCTGGGCAGTGTTTCCTAAGGGCTGTGAAGATGGTGCCTCATGGCAGAGAATAATGCCCGAGTAACCAGCCTGTTCCTAAGTGAGCAAGGCTGAATGGTAGAGAACAGATAGCTATCTCTCAACTAAGGCTCTAAAAAAGAAAATGTCTTATCATACTTTATCATGAAAAATTCATCCTAATATGGAATCAATATAAAAATATTAATTGTCTTCCCCAAGTGTTTAGTGAAATTTAAAATCCAAGAAGCTGTGTGAGCTCTAGGTAAGCTTTTCTTTATTCTCAGCACACTAACAAGCACCCTCAGGTTGAGAAAGGAAAAATGCAGGCTGAAAAACAGGCCATAGGAGAACATCAAGGGCTTGGTCAGAAGCTTTATGTCAATATTTATGAAGTGAAAGAAAGAAGGACTTATAATAGGAATGGAAGAGTTTTTAGAAAAGCAGGGACCAAATTGGTACACTATAGCACAAGAGAACAACGGTGGGTGGGAATTTCTGTACTGTCTTATGTTGCAAAGAATTTTCTAAAAGGTTGAGAAATTTAAAATAATAATATAAAAGCCTTTATATATTGCTCTGACCTGTGGTGGCGCAGTGGATAAAGCATTGACCTGGAAATGCTGAGGTCGCTGGTTCGAAACCCTGGGCTTGCCTGGTCAAGGCACATATGGGAGTTGATGCTTCCAGCTCCTCCCCCCCTTCTCTCTCTCTGTCTCTCTCTCCTCTCTCTCCCTCTCTGTCTCTCTCCTCTCTAAAAATGAAAAATAAAAATTTTTAAAAAAATTAAAAAAAAAAAAGCCTTTATATTTAGCAGAAGAATTTTCCCAAAAGATGGCAATAGAGTAGGCAGACATTCTAACTGCCAGCTCCTAGGACCAAATTGGATTACAGCTTAATTTAAGAACAATTATCTTGAAAAACCAATTTTGGACTAAACTAAGAGGACTCTATAACCAAGGATTACTGAAGAAGCCACACTGAGACTGATAGGAAGGGCAGAGATGCAGAAAGGTCTGCATGCTCCCAGGAGTGAGCATTTGCCGGGAGGGACTCTCTCAGGGGGGTGGGTTGCCCTGAGAAGTGTGGGTCCTCAGCCCCAGACCCAGAGCCCCAGCATAGAGCCCCAGAGCCTAAAAGAGGTGCCCAGACAGCATTAAACTATGAAAAGAGCCAGGTTTCTGTCCACAAGAAAGAGACACACCTCTTGGACGCAGACTCCATTTTAAAGGGCCGGTGCAGAAAACCTTATTCACAGCCACTTATCTGGGGTCTGGCAGGGAAGAGCTAAAAGACTGGAGTTGCAAGAGAAGAGTGTAAAGTTGGAGGCCCAGAGAGAGACACTGTAGGGGATGGAAACCAGAACCCCTGTGTTGAGCCATACTGCAGTACTGCAGTTGCCATCTCTCTTGGGTGTAACAATCCCTTCTGAGTGGAATTGGCCTGGAGCTGCTCTGCCCTCGGAAGTCTCTCCTACCCCAGACATGGTGACAGGTCATTCTTAGAGGCCAGGAAGCTGGGGCCACGTCGGTGACTACGTTTTCTGGTGTTGAGAACTAAGCTCTCCCCCACACTCTCCTGAGTCTATGACTGATGTTTCCACCTCACTGAAGACTCCGGTGAAACTGTCTGGAAAGGTGGCAGACCACAACTGTGGGTCTCAGAGGCCACAACCACTGGACTCCTGGGGCCACACCCTACTGAGGTCTGTGAAAAAAGTCTGGACAGACTGACACCTGGGATCGAGGTGAGGAGCCACACCCACCAATCTTCCTAATCCCTTAATTGCCACGAGCACTAGACTCTAGCAGAGGCTTTTCATCATCTGAGCATAGCAAGCAGCCAGCAGACAGAGGCTGTGAGGGGCAGGACACAGGAAAACTTGGTCATTTGAGTGGATATTCACCCAGGACCAGAGTGAGTAAAAGCCAGCCTAGGAGTACAACTTGGTATTTCCATGTACTCTGGGTCCAGCAGAAGCAGCTACAAACTCTTAATTGCTTGTAGCTCAAAGAAGGTTGCTGAGGGCCAGTCATAGGCAGTGTCTCCCACTGGTCTGCACTGGGTTCCTCCTAGGAAGACCCAGGGCTGGCACATCAAAGAGCCAGCTGTGGAAAGCATTGGTTCAGGACCTAACAACCCTTGCTAGAGTGATGTCCCAAGGAAAAGCCCCTCACACCTGGCCCAACTGAGGTGAGATCCACTCTCTGTGATCAGCACCTACACAGCGGCTCATGTACACTGGATAGAGTGGAACTTCACAGACAGTTGGGTAGGAACTGGATATTCTGTCCAACTAGGCTAGATTTCACAGAGGGAAGAGAGAGAAGCTTGGAGCATGGACATTTGAAGTGTGGGTCCCTGTGAGTCTATTGTTGGATCTGGTTGAGGGGCTTAGCCACCTTCAGGAGGGGCAGAGTCAGTTATAGGCGAGAACTCTCTCAGATCTTACTCTCTGAGATCAAGGTTGCAACAGCTGAAAGAACTTCTGCAGAGGGGACTATCAGCCACACTTGGTCTGAACCTACTGCTCACCATGTTGGGGAGAGATAAAATTTGAGTATCCAGCAGTGGCTGAGGAATCAAGCTCTGGAGTAGGGGCCACATTTCCTGTACTGAGCTCCTGACCAAGAGACCCCTAAAGTAGGGGGTTTCACAAATGTTGTTTTCACAACATCAGCTGCCCTAACCCACCAAGTGTGCAACCTGTAGAGGGATTGGTTGGGTGAGGCCAATCTGAGCCCACACTACAGTCTTACTACAGAAGAGTCTGTGGGAAGACCAGGCAGCTGCAAGAGGAGGAGGAGCAGCTAAAAAGTGGAAACAAATCTTACAGAGCTTGGGGCTTTTACAGAACTTTTGTCATCTCTAAGCAGGAGGACGCTGATCCTTATACAAAGGTAGGCCCTTCTCACAGTACCCAGACACAGAAAATGCAGACACAAACAGCAAAAAGTGCAGTAGCTACAGACTGGTAGCCCACAGTGGGTTACCAACAACAGCTGATGCCAACTCAAAAAGGACTAGAGTCAGCACTACCGGTAGTGAGTGGCAGAGAGCACCAACCCTAGACTTAACTACCTACACAAGCAGCACACCCATGGTGGAGTCTAGCAGGCACCAAACACTGTGGAGAATAAATACACTTAACAGGACAGACAGTGCACAGAGTGCAATACACATGCTGGTCCGATGGTAGTGGGTTATCAGAACTTATTAACTTAGTGTCAGAGTGCAATACACATAATCAAGGTTGACCCTTACAGCCAGCCAACCTGAAGGGATAACCGTACCCATAAAGGACCACTGCATCTAATACTCACATACAACAACAGGTAAAATAGTACCTTCAAAAAGCATTCCTAGAACAAGAAATACAAGTGGCCTGGAGGAAAGTACCACTGAGCCCATCTTCTTCATAAAGACCAAACAAAAATTTCAAATTCAGACAGTGCTACTTCATATACAGACAAAATATGCAGACAGAGAAATGTGACCAAAATGAATCAACAGAAGAAATCCCCAGAAAAAGAACTAAATGAGATGGAAGTAAACAAAATACCAGATGCAGAATTTAAAACAATAGTTTTTAGGATGCTCAAGGATCTTAGAGCAACAATGGATGGACATAATGAGCACCTATATAAAGAGATAGGAAGAATCGAAAAGGACATTGAAATCATACAAAAAGAACCCGTCAGAAATGTCAAATACAATATCAGAAATGAAGACTGCACTAGATGGAATTAATATCATGCTGGATGAAGCAGAAGATCAAATCAGCAATTTAGAGGAAAGATAAACAAAAGCATGGAAGCAGAGCAGCAAAAAGAAAAGAGGGTCAAAAAGTCTGAAGAAACTCTAAGAGAACTCTGTAACAACATGAAGAGAAACAAAATCCATATCATAGGGGTTCCTGAAAGAGAAGAGAACAAACAAGGCCTAGAGAACTTGTTTGAAGGAATCATAGCTGAAAATTTCTCTAAATTGATGAAGGAAAAAGTCATACAAGTACAAGAAGCACAGAGAGCTTCATTAAAGAGGAACACAAGAAGGCCTACACAAGACACAACATAATTAAAGTGTCAAAGTTAAGAGACAAAGAAAAAATACTAAACGCTGCAAGAGAAAAGCAGTTAATTACCTACAGAGGAGCCCATATAAGGATGACATCTGACTTCTCAACAGAAACACTTGAGGCCAGAGGGATTGGCAAGAAATATTCAAAGTTATGCAACGTAAGCACCTAAAACCAAGACTTTTTTTATCCAGCAAGGCTATTGTTTAAAATTGAAGGAGAAAATAAAAACAAAAAACCTCAAGGAATTCATTACAACCAAACCAGTGTTGCAAGAAATGTTAAGGGGGTCTGCTGTAAAAAGAACAAAGGAAAAAATATATATAAAAAGAGGATTGTAGATTTAAAGAATAAAATGGCAATAAACAACTGTATATCAATATTAACGTTAAGTGTAAATGTTGAAATGTTCTAATCCAAAGACATAGGGTACCTGCGTGGATAAAAAAACGACCTGTACATATGCTGTTTATAAGAGACCCACCTCAGAACAATAGATACACATAGACTAAAAGTGAAGGATGGAAAAAAGTATTTCACGCATACGAAAATGAAAAAAAAGCTGGGATAGCAATACTATATATATCACAAAGTAGACTTTAAAACAAAGGCTATAATGAGGGATAGAGAAAGTCACAACATAATGAAAAAGGGAGCAATCCAATAGGAGGATATAACCATTTTAAATATCTATGCGCCTAATATAGGAGCACTTAAATATATAAAGCAGATTTTGATGGACATAAAGCAGGGGTCTCAAGCTCGCGACCTGCAGGCCGCATGCGGCCCGCCGAACAATTTTGTGCGGCCCACAGACTAATCCACGAAGTTCAAAATATTTTGGATAAAATTAAGTAAGCCCGTGGATTAGTCTGCGGGCCGCACAAAATATTTTGGCGGGCCGCATGCGGCCCGCAGGCCGCGAGTTTGAGACCCCTGACATAAAGGATGAGATCAACAGCATTACTATAATAGTAGGGGATTTTAATACCCCAATAACATCAATGTATAGATCCTCTAGACAGAAAATTAACAAAGAAATAGCAGCCTTAAAGGACACAAAGATCAGTGGTCAGCCAAACCAAAGCTCGCAAGCAACATGCGGCTCTTTGGCCCCTTGAATGTGGCTCTTCCACAAAATACCACATGCCCTAATTAAGTTAATAACAATGTACCACCTATATAGTTTAATTTTAAAAAATTTGGCTCCAAAATAAATTTCAACCATTGTACTGTTGATATTTGGATCTGTTGATTAATGAGTTTGCTGACCACTGCACTAGATCAACTAGATTTAAAAGATATCTTCAGAACCTTTCACCCCAAAGCAGCAGAATATATATTCTTTTCAGGTGCTCATGGTACATTCCCTTGGATAGACCACGTGTTAGGACACAAAATGAGTCTCAATAAATTTAAGAGGATTGAAATCATATCAAGCATCTTCTCTGATCACAATGGCATGAAACTAGAAATCAACTACAATAGAAAAAGTGAAAAACATTCAAACACATGGAGGTGAAATAGCATGTTATAAAATAATGAATGGGTTAACAACAAGATCAAGGAAGAAATAAAAAATTTCCTTGAAACAAATGAAAATGAACATAAAACAACTCAAAATTTATGGGACAAAGCAAAAGTAGTCCTGAGAGGGAAGTTCATAGCATTACAAGCATATCTTAGGAAGCAAGAAAAAGTTCAAATAAACAATTTAACCCAGCATCTAAAAGAACTAGAAAAAGAACAACAAATAAAGCCCAGAGGAAGTAGAAGGAAGGAAATAATAAAGATCAGAGAGAAAATAAATGACATAGAGGCTAAAAATACAATACAAAAGATCAATGAAATCAAGAGCTGGTTCTTTGAAAAGGTAAACAAAAATGATGAACCTTTAAACAGACTCATCAAGAAATAAAGAGAGAGGACTCAAACAAATAAAATTAGAAGTTAAATTGGAGAAGTAACAACTGACACCACAGAAATAAAAAGGATTGTAAGAAAATACTATGGAAATATCTATGCCAAAAAATTGGACAACTGTCTGACCTGTGGTGGCACAGTGGATAAAGCATCAACCTGGAACACTGAGGTCGCCGGTTTGAAACCCTGGCTTGCCTGGTCAAGGCACGTATGGGAATGATGCTTCCTGCTCCTCCCTCCTTCTCTCTCTCTCTCTTCCTGTTTCCCTTTCTCTCTCTCTCTCTCTCTCTCTCTCTCTCTCTCTCTCCCTCCTCTCTGAAAAATTAAATAAAATCTTTAAAATTAAAAAAAAAATGGACAACCTAGGTAAAATGAATAAATTCCCAGAAACATATAATCTTCCAAAACTCAATCTGGAAGAATCAGAAAACGTAAACAGACCAACTACAACAAATGAAACTGAAACATTTATCAAAAACCTCCCAGCAAACAAAAGTCCTGTACCGATGGCTTCACAGGCAAATTTTACCAAATATTCAAAGAACAACTAATACCAATCCTTCTCAAGCTATTTCAAAAAATTCAAGAGAAGGGAAGACTTCCAAGCTGCTTTTATGAGGCAAGCAAAATCCTCATTCTAAAACCAAGACAGTATAAAAAAAACAAAACTATAGGCAATATCCCTGATGAACTTAGATGCTAAAATTCTCAACAAAATATTAGCAAACCAGATCCAGCAATATATAAAAAAAAAATTATACATCATAATGAAGTGGAATTAGTTCTGGGAAGGCAAGGCTGGTGACGCAAATCAATCAATGTGATTCATTACATAAACAAAAGGAAGGATACAAATCACAAGATAATATTAATAGATGCAGAAAAAGCACCCATTTATCATCAAAACTCTCAGCAAAATGGGAATACAAGAAACATACCTCACATGATAAAGGCTACCTATGACAAACCCACAGCCAACATCATATTCAATGAGCAAAAATTAAAAGCAATCTCCTTAAGATCAGGAACAAGATAGGGGTGCCCCATTTCACCACTCTTATTCAACATAGTTCTGGAAGTCCTAGCCACAGCAATCAGACAAGAAAAAGAAATAAAAGGCATCCAAATTGGGGAAGAAGTAAAACTATCATTATTTGCTGATGACATGATACTGTACTACTGTACATAGAAAACCCTAAAGTCTCAGTCAAAAAACTACTAGACCTGATAAAAGAATTCAGCAATGTGGCAGGATATAAAATTAATATTCAAAAATTAGTGGCATTTTTATACACCAACAATAAACTGTCTGAAAGAGAAATTTAGGAAACAATCCCCTTCACTATTGTATCAACCAAAAAATAACATACCTAGGAATAAATTTAACCAAGGAGGCAAAATACTTGTACTTGGAAAATTATAAAATTTATAAAAGAAATCAAGGGAGATACAAACAAGTGGAAGCATATATTATATTCATGGATAGGAAGATAAACATAATTAAAATGTCTATATTACCCAAAGCAATCTATAAATTCAATGCAATTCCTATTAAAATACCAATGGTATACTTCAAAGATATAGAACAAATATTTCAAAAATTTATATGGAACCAAAAAAAACCCCACCAATAACCTCATCAATTTTGAAAATAAAGAATAAAGTGGGAGGTATTACACTCCCTGATATCAAATTATACTACAAGGCATATTCAAAACAGCTTGGTACTGGCATAAGAACAGTCATACTGATCAATGGAACAGAACAGAGAACCCAGAAATAAACCCACGCTTTTATGGTCTATTGATATTTAACAAAGGACATAAGAGCATACAGTGGAGTAAAGACAGTCTCTTTAATAAATGGTGTTGGGAAAATAGGACAGGAACATGCAAAAAAAGAAACTAGACCACCAACTTACACCATTCACAAAAATAAACTCAAAATGGGTAAAACACTTAAATATAAGTCATGAAACCATAAACATCTTGGAAGAAAACATTGGCAGTAAACTCTTCAATATCTCTCACAGAAATATGTTTGCTGATTCGTCTACATAGGCAAATGAAATAAAAGACAGGATGAACAAATGGGACTATATGAAACTAAAAAGCTTTTGCACAGCAAAGGACACCATGAACAAAATAAAAAGACAACCCACACAATAGAACATATTCACCATAAATCTGATAAGGGGTTAATAACCAAAATTTATATAGAAGTTCTAAAACCCAACACCAGGTAGGTAAACAATTTAATTGAAAATGGGAAAAATAACCAAACAGACACTTCTCCAAAGAAAACATACAAATGGCCAATAGGCATATAAAAAAATGTTCAACGTCACTAATAATCAGAAAAATGCAAATTACAACCACAGTGAGATATCACCTCACACCTCATTAACAAAACAACACACCATAGATGCTAGCAAGGGTGTGTAGAAAAGGGAACCCTTCTACACTGCTGGTGGGAGTGCAGACTTGTGCAGCCACTATGGAGAACTGTATGGAGATTCCTCCAAAAATTTAAAAATGAAACTGCCTTTTGACCTAGTTATTTCACTTTTAGGAATATATCCTAAGAACACCAAATCATTGATCCAAAAGAAAATATGCACCCTCATGTTTATTGCAGCATTGTTTACAATAGCCAAGAGCTGGAAACAGCCCAAGTGTCCATCAGTGGACCAGTGGATTAAAAAGCAGTGGTACATATACACAATGGAATACTATGCGGCTTCAAAAAAGAAGGAAACCTTACCTTTTGTGACAGCATGGATGGACCTGGAGATTATTATGCTAAATGAAATAAGCCAGGCAGAGAAAGACAAATATCATGTAATCTCACTTATATGTGGAATCTAATGAACAAAGTGAACCGAGGAACAGAATAGAGGCAGAGGCAGGGTCACAGGGACCAGAGGGACAGCTGTCAGAGGGAAGGGGGATGAGGGGATGGGATCAGAGAAGGTGAAGGGATTAGTGATGATGGCAAACCTTTTTATAAAAACCGCCCACTTTTGCAGTGCTGGTCTAGTGGGTGGTCCAGCTTTCATGGTGGGCCAATTGTGGCACCATTTGGTTGCTCCGCTAAGCCCAACATGAAAAAGCTGGAATGCCCACTAGTGGGCGGGAGGGACCAGATTGACCAGCACTGCAAAAGTGGGCAGTTTTTATAAAAAGGTTTGCCATCATGGGATTAGTGAAACTATATACAAATATATATAACACAGATATATAGATAATAAGACAGCAAATCCTGGATGCAGGGGGAGGGAGTTAGGGGGAGGGGGACAAAGGGAATATAAAAAGGGACACAGGGGTGGGGGGTGAGGGATGTATATTCAGTAGGACACTTAACTCCATGTAAACACAATAAATTAAAAATTAATAAAAAGTTTAGCAATATGTAACTTTCAAAGGTGGAGTTTAAATAGGGTAAGAATCAGATTACAAAAGGGTAAGAAATGAGTAGGTGCTCAGATTGCAGGAGTAAAGAGTGAATACTCATGGTGTGTGAACTTTGTGGGAGGAAATAAATATAGAGGTTCAGGCAAAATCAGAAATCCTGCATCAGTTAAGGTGTTTCTGCTGTTGGCAACATAGATTAATTCTGCATAAAAAGCAAAAAAGAAACTTAGTACAATGACATAGTGTTGTTCTCAATATCAAGAAAGAAGTTGAAGAAAGTACAGGAACTGGATCAGCTCTCATGGGAACTTGTATATAGGAACTAGTGAACAAGCCCATCGGAGCAACGCCACCAGGTGAATCCACTCCAGCTCTTTTCAATATTGGCCTAGCTCTGGTCACAATTGGCCAGGAAAGATCAATGCCCTTGAATTTTTACCTACTATGAAAAAATAAAAAAAGTTCCCTAAAGAAAATCTGAAGAACGAGTTCCTGAAGGCAAAAAAGAAAAAAAAAACTACTGGGATGTAGAAAATACGGGAAGTTCACATGCATACTGGCACCGATTCTTTATATTGCACAGGTCTGTGGTAACTGACACTTGACATGCGAAGCCCTGAAACATTGCAGTGAAGAACAGGTGCCAGTCTGCACCAAATTCAGTTAACAAGGTGTCACCTAAAGCAAGGACTGCCTGCATACATAATCAATAACAATTATAGAGTATGAGACTTCAGAATTGGTCAAAATACAAGGGTGAGCAAAAGTGGGTTAATAAATAATAAATAATACAACAATTAATAAATAACTAATAGTACAGAATAATTAAATATTTTGTATACTCACAACAATAAACCTATTCTTGCCCACCCCTGTATATGATAGTGGAAAGGGATTTTAGAAGTCATCAAATTGTTCTTTCCTATCATGGCAAAGGAAATGGAGGTCAGGGAAGCACATAGAGTTACCTAACACTTCCTTCGTGGACAAAAGAAACGATAGTAGCAAGAGAAAGACAAAAACAACCAAACAAAAAGAAAAGCCCACAGAACACAAGGAGTGGTTCCCAGAGCAGGCTACAACTCAACAGGGAAAACAATCTGTGGGAAATAAGTTTTGAGTTTAGGTTTGAAAGACTACTGAAATGTGTTTCCTCAGGTGCAAATTGAGGAGGGCTTGTCTAACTCTCTGAGAGCGTTTTCAGCTCTGACATGCTATGATTCAGAGCAATGTGTACTGAAATTAGCAACTCATATACAGAGAATAGTAAGCAGCGTGGCATGTTAGGGAATAATGAAAAGAGGGATAAAGAGGCATGTTAGGAAATAATGAAAGCTCCAGGAGGGTCAGCTGATGGATGTCTGGCTGGGATTCAGGATTAATACTCTTCTGAATGGGATAAGAGAACAGGCCACCCTGAAGGGCTGCAGTGCGCCCACCATTTGTGGAGCAGTGAACCAACACATTTGTTAAATCAATGGCACCCGATACCTTCTTATGGAATTGATGGAAACATTATTGGGAAAGTTTTCCTACAAGGCTATAATAGCTGAGATTCCCTATTGTCATAGTACATGAAGAAGCTATACTTTTTAAATTCTGATTCTCTTAGAGTATATGTGATTCTGAGCAGATGTGTGTAGTCCCTAAGGCCAGTGACCAAGCTACACAGAGTAAAAATACAGATTAAAGATTGACTATATCTTATTTCAGTAACCATATGACAAACCTGCTCATAGATGCTAAACATGGTTTGCAAAATGTTTTATTCCCTAACATTTACTTTCCATAGGTATAGAAGTTAAGTGACATAAAAAAAATCACCCTAGTTCTTTTGGCGCTGTTATCTATCATCTTTCCACACATTCAAATGTTTTTGATCATATTACCAAATTAATAGACAAGGAAATAAATACAATTTTTTCTCACATAAGTCCAGGTATATTTCAATAACAGTACACTAAAACCAACATTATATGCTTGCTTCCTTGCCTGGCCTCTTCCTTTTTTTTTTTTTTTTTTTTTTTTTACAAGTTTTACCATCTCTAAATTAATTCTTTGTTACCTTGTATAAAAATCTCTCTCTCTCTCACCCTCCTCTACTCACTCTTTGCATCACCTTAGTGTTGTTTATTCTGAGCTAATTAAGATGCTTTGTTTTCCCCCCCAATCTTGGGCCACTTATACCCAGCCTCTATTATATTTTTATAAATGAGATGGGGATATTTACTCTGTGAAAAACTTCCAGGTGGGCACATTTCAAGTCAATGTGACTTTGAAGGTTATACATAAAAGTTAGGACAGACCTAGAGTGGGTAAAAGTAGAGAATATTTCTTATCTAAGTTGTCCACTCCTCTGTGACACTCAGATTATGGACAATGAGACACCTGTTTTCTTATAAGCGGCACTCCTATAGTCACCATAGGAGTTACCTAAATTTATTTCCTGACTTTAACTGAAACCAAACTTTATGCCCCAGATACCCATTAGAGTCCAATATTCTACTCACTGCACACTAGCACTTCACTGATTCGCTCAACTATTTTCTCATAATCATTACTCATTAATCTCTTTTTTCTTTCATCTCTTACCCTCCCAACCTCCTTCCTTCCATTCTTATGAGGGAAATAATAAATTGTAAATATGTGAGTAAACATAATAAACTTTCCTATGTTCTAGAATTCTTTAAAACAGGGGTCGGAAACCTATGGGTTGTGAGTCAGATGTGGCTCTTTTGATGACTGCATCTGGCTTGCAGACAAATCTTTAATAAAAAATAATAACGTTAAAAATATAAAACATTCTCATGTATTACAATCCATTCATTTCCTACCACTCATGTTCATGGTTGTGGGTGGCTGGAGTCAATCACAGCTGTCCTCCGGGGCAACACCAAATTTTTTTTGGATAATGCGTCAAGTACATGGCTCATTGTGAGGTCAAGAAGTAAACTTACCTCCTTTTAATCAAGTAGTCAGCTAGCTAATTGCAAAAACCCTTTTGACAAAGAAGATGGCTAAAAGAAAAAAAGATGAGGAGTATCGTACTTTTCAGCAGGAATGAACAGAGGAATTCACCTTTGTGGAGAGAGCAGGTTCTGCAGTGTGTCTAATATGCGATGATAAAATTGAATCGATGAAACGGTCAAATATAAAGCAGCACTTTGATACACACCATACTACATTTGCATCGAAATATTCAGTGGGGGACAGCAGGAAGAAAGCATGTCAAGAGCTACTGTGCAGAATGTAAGCTAGTCAGCAGCAACTCTGTGTTTGGACCCAACAAGGTGACTGGAATTCAGCTAGCTTTGCTGGTGCTTTAGCAATTGTGAGAAATGGAAAGCTATTCACAGATGGGGAGCATGCCAAAACATTCATGCTTGATGTTGCCAATGAACTTTTTGATGACTTTTGGATAAAGACAAGATAATCAAATGAATAAAAGACATGCCTCTGTCGGCAAGAACTGTTCACAATCGTACCATCATGATGGCAAATCAAATTGAGGCAACACAAGTGAAGGACATAAACGCAGCATCATTCTTTTCTCGCACTATTAATGAGTCAACAGACATAAGCCATTTATCCCAGTTCAGCGTGATTGCAAGGTATGCTGTCGGTGACACACTCCATGAAGAAAGTCTTGCTGTTTTGCTTATGAAAGAGACAACAAGAAGGGAGGATTTATTCAAGTCTTTCACTGAGTTCACTAAAGAAAAAAATCTACCAATGGATAAACTTATTTCAGTATGTACTGATGGTGCTCCGTGCATGGTGAGGAAAAACAGGATTCATAGCGCTTCTTTGTGAACATGAAAAGAGACCCATCCTAAGTTTTCACTGCATCCTACATCAGGATGTGCTTTGTACTCAGATGTGTGGCCAGCAGCTTGGTGAGATGATGTCGCTGGTCATTCGGGTGGTCAACTTTATTGTTGCCCAAGCTTTAAATGATTGCCAGTTTAAAACACTACTGGATGAAGTTGGGAATAATTATCCTGGTCTGCTCCTGCACAGCAATGTGCGTTGGTTGTCAAGAGGGAAGGTGCTCAGCCATTTCGCGACTTGTCTGAGCAAAGTCAGGACTTTTCTTGAAATGAAAAACGTCGAGCATCCTGAGTTAGCTAACACTGAGTGGCTCCTGAAGTTCTACTATCTCATAGACATGACTGAACATCTGAACCAGCTCAATGTGAAAATGCAAGGCGTTGGAAATACAGTCTTGTACCTTCAACAAGCAGTGTTTGCATTTGAAAACAAGCTGGAACTCTTCATCGCAGACATCAAAACAGGTCGTTTACTACACTTTGAAAAGCTGGGAGAGTTTAAAGATGCATGCACAGCAAATGACCCTGCTCAACATCTTGATCTCCAGCAGCTAGTGAGCTTCACATCTAATCTTCAGTCATTCAAAAACATGCTTGGAGAATTTCGTGAGCGCACTCGGCTTTTTAAGTTTATCACCCATCCACATGAGTGTGCAGTGGACAGCACCAACCTGAGTTACATCCCTGGTGTCTCCATCAGAGATTTTCAACTACAAGCTGCTGACCTGAAGGCCTCAGACATGTGAGTGAATAAGTTCAAGTCATTGCATGAAGATTTGGAAAGACTTGTACGACAGCAAGCAGAGCAAACACAAGGGGGGAGAAAAGAAGAAACTTCAACCCGCGGACCAGCTGATTGTCAAAACTTGGAACACACTTCCCGTCACATACCACACATTGCAGTGTGTGAGTATTGCTATACTGACAATGTTTGGCTCTACATATGCATGTGAGTAGTCTCTCTCACATCTAAACGACATTAAGACCAACCTACGATCATGTTTAATGGATGGAAGTCTCAGCACCTGCATGAAGCTTAACCTCACCACGTATCAACCAGACTACAAAGCCATCAGCAAAACCATGCAGCACCAGAAGTCGCATTAATGGTAAGAAATACTTTATTCATCATTGGTTAGCAACAGCATAACAACGTTATTAAAAAGAATTCAGAGATTTATTGTACTTTAAAAGTGTTGGTTTAACATAAATGCACACATTTACTTGTATTTAGTGTTAAACATATTGTATGGCTCTCACGAAATTACATTTTAAAATATGTGGCGTTCATGGCTCTCTCAGTCAAAAAGGTTCTCGACCTCTGCTTTAAAAGATAATTAAGGCCTGACCTGTGGTGGCGCAGTGAATAAAGCGTCGAACTGGAACACTGAGGTCGCCAGTTCGAAACCCTGACTTGCCTGGTCAAGGCACATATGGGAGTTGATGCTTCCTGCTCCTCTCTCCTTCTCTCTCTTTCTCTCCCTCTTTCCCTTTCTCTCTCTCTCTTTCTCTTCTCTGTGAAAAATTGAATAAAATCTTAAAAAAAAATAAAAGATAATTAAGTATGCAAAGCAAACAAAATACTAATGTATTGTTGGATTTATAACATGTCATTTTAATATTCTTATACTACTGTGAGGAATAGTGGTCCTCCTCCTTCCTATGTGCCTGGGGCTTTTCTGGTTTTAGCTCTAAAAGTCTTATATATCCTCAGAACTCCCCCAGACTTGACAAACAGGTATGTTTAGCTATTTTAAGTGAAAAAGCAATTGTGATAAGTAAAATACATTTTATAAGCTTTAGAGTAACCACTAAAAACAAAATAAAAATGTATAGTTAATATGATAACAGAGATGACATGAAATTCTAAAACTAATATATAAGAAAGGAGAAAAAGAGTAAAGAAGGAAAAAAAACAGATGTAAACAGAAAAACATAGCAAGTTGATCATTTAAACCCAGCCATATCAATAATTATATTAAATATTGGTGACCTGAGCACTCCAATTAAAATAAATTGTCAAACTATTTAATGAAAGACCCAATTCTGTTCTAAATAAAAGCCCCACTTTAAATATTTTTAAAAATGGATGTTAAAAGCAAAAAGAAGAATTTATATTATATAAACTTTTAGCATAGAAAAAAGACATGGCTATAACTAATATCTGATAAAATTGATTTCAAAACAAACAAAATGCATTACCTGAAATTTCATAATGTTAAGAGGATCAATCTATCAAGGAGGTAAAACAAACCTAAATATGTATGCATTTGATAATATAGTTTTCAAAATATAATACATGAAGCAAATAGGAAAAAAATGAATGAAAAGATATTAATAGAGTATTTATAGAAGCTAAGAATATAGAATACAAACCATACTAAACAACTTGACATAATTAATCAGCAGAACATACTTTTTTCAAGTACGCACATTTATCTATACTGTATTGTTAGTCAAAAACAGATTTCAATAAAATTTAAAATAAAATTACATACTGTATGCTATGTAAACACAAAAGAATTAAATTAGAAACTATTAACAAAGATACTGAAAAATCTTCAGATATTTAGCAATTAAACTGCATGGTTCTAAATAACTCAGGGAAGAAAATAGAAATTACAAGGAAATTTAGAAAATATTTTGAAATAAAAGAAATTCTAAACACAACATATCAAAATAATGGCTGCAGGTAAATTATTTAGAGCAAATGCTATAGCTCTTAATTGCTTATATTAAAAAAAATAAACATTCTAAAATCAATGATCTAAGCTCCCATTAAGAAATTAAAAGAAGAGCAAATTAAACTTGACTAAGCATAAGGAAGGAAATAATAAAAAAGAGAAGAAATTGATAAAATATAAAAAAATAGAGTGACTCAATGAAATCAAATCTTGTTTTGTTGAAAAAAAATCAACAAAATTGATAAACTCCTAGCTAGACTAATTAAGTAAAAAGGAGATAAATTACTGACATCTGAATGAAATAGGGAACATTCTGTGTCTTACGAAGATTAAAGTGATAATTAGAGAATATTATAAAAAAATTTGTACCAATAAATACAATAACTTAGATTAAGTGGTCAAATTATTTGAAATTACCAAAAATGACTCAAAAAACTTCACTGAAATTGCATCTAAAACAATTACCCCCATGAAACCATTTCCAGCAAAGGCATCAGTGACTGTCCTACTACTGAATGTAATGAACCTTTCAGGGGCCACTTCTCTAATAGTATTGAGCACTTCTTGAAATTTTTTCTTCTCACGGTAACATAACGTTCTCTGATTTATTCCCTCTTCTATGGCTATTCTTTATCATTATCCTTCACAGCGTAATTTTCTTTAGTCCACACTTCAAATGCCTAGGACTCCCTACTATCACTTTTAAACCTTTCTTCTGGGTGAGCTCATTTATTCTCAAGACTTCACTACTTCCTATAGACTGATAAATTCCATATTTATGACTCAGTTAGCCAATTAGCTATCTGCACATGAGTGTATGATAGACACTGCAGACTCAACAGGTCCAAAGTGGAATTGACCCCCTGTTCAAAGTGGAACTTTCTTTCATCTTGGTATTATTTTTTCTCATTAAAGAATGAATCAGTTCCACAATTTCCTTATTTTCCCACAAAATTAGAGTTCTGCTTCACTGCATTGTCACTCTCTTATGCTTTTACTACATAAGTAGTCACCAAGCTGTATGGATTTCACCTGCCTAATTTCTGTATTATTATTACCTGAGTTTTAGACACTATTTCTTGTCTAGTTTAGTAAAATAACTCCCTACCACTTTCTCTCTTACTCCATTTTTACCTGACCCTATTCATTTCCACACATTACCAGAATTATCTTTCTTTTTTTAAAATTTTTTTTCTATTTTTTTTATTTATTCATTTTAGAGAGGAGAGGGAGAGACAGAGAGAGAGAGAGAGAGAGAGAGAGAGAGAGAGAGAGAGACAGAGAGAGGAGAGACAGAGAGAGAGAAAGGGGGAGGAGCTGGAAGCATCAACTCCCATATGTGCCTTGACCAGGCAAGCCCAGGGTTTCGAACCGGTGACCTCAGCATTTCCAGGTCAACGCTTTATCCACTGCGCCACCACAGGTCAGGCCAGAATTATCTTTCAAAACCAGAAATCTGATAATATTTCTTCTTAAAATCCTCCATTATTTCCCTTTACCAATAAGATAAAGACTAAACCTTATTGCGGTTTGCAATGTTCTTTATAATTAGATTCTTACTTTTCTCTCTCCTTACCATCTATCGCTTAACCTTATAATTTACCTTCTTTTCATACTGAATTCACTGCTTTCAGTTTTGTTCATTTGTTCACCCTGCCCACTCTTCTCAAGTCCTCTACATAAGATTCTTCTTCAACCAAGAAAGTTTTTTCCCTGCCTCCTCATTAAACCTCAGCAATCTGGGTTGGTGTCTGTCCTAAGTATTTCAATACCACCTTCTTAAAAACTTGCATAATATTTGTTACAATTTGAAAAAATATTAAAAACAAAAAATGAAATTTGGAAAAGCAAAGTCACAACTTTATAGATACAGGAAGTGGAGAGAGAAGTATAAATTAACACAATACATTGAGCTTCGTTAATGATGATTAAGGAGGAACAAAAATAAGTGATGAATTTTAACATAAAAAAGGGAAGCTTGTTTATAGTAATATGACTAGGGGCAGTGAAATGAAATTAGCAAAATAGAACGCAAGCTACTTCTCTAGGGGAAAAATCTTAATAAACACATCCATTGGTCTGTGTTGTTGTCTCCTTAGAGAAAGAGTGACAAGTGCCAACACTTAGGTGTTTTACAAAGAAAATATCTAACACTTGAAATATAAATTTGGTAAAAAGTGGAAATGTTTTACCAACTGATATTTCTCAAATTTTCAGATCTTCCCACTTCCTAATTTTTGGATATCAATAATTTCTGTGATGCACCTCTGGAAACCCCAGCTGTGATAGGCAAGAGCTATTAGAGTCAAATATCTCATTTCCCAGATCTAGAACTTTGATTCAGCTTGTCATCTGAAGAGGTTCAAGATGTAGTCCATGAACACAGAGGAAACCTCTTCAAACCAGTGCATGCAATTGGGAGGACTGAAGGCTTGTTATAGGGCATTAAATGTGATTCAAGGATAGCCTTGTGGCTAAATTGAGCATTTGGAAGTCACAGGGTGCAATTACTTCCATAAAAACTTTGAGTGATTGACCACTAGAAACCTTTTACTCTGTTATTTTTTTAAAATAGTTCAAATACTATATTTACTTGCTTTTTGCCTCACATAGGCAGCAGCTAGGAAGTATTTGATACAGAGTAATGAGAATTATGGCATGTGCCAAAAGGATTTTAGAATTGAGATCTAAGTTGTGACCTAATTAAACAATAAGACCTGACAAAACAGTCACTACTGGTCTGTTAATGACTTCCTGGGGCAGTTCAACTTCGTGTGTCAAGGCAGAACAAGGGCAAGGTCATCTGCTTTTGACTGATGCTTTTTTCTCCTTTAAAAATAATGTCTCCACTGTTTCCCTCTCTCTTTCTGCTGTAAAATCATACCCTAAAAGAATGACCAGAGCATGTGATTCAGTAGTCTCAAAACAGCAAGACTAAAATTAAAGAAGAAAGTTCTTAACAATCACATAAAAATATGCAAGAAAGAAATAGCATACCACAGCCCACAGCTCTACCAAATAGAGGCATAAAGCGAGGCAAAAAAGTTCGACAGCTTGAAAACACACATCACCACAATGAATGATATAAAGGAAGAGGCAGAGGTAACAGAGACTCAAACCCCAACTCCCACATGTGGAAACATCTGTTCAAATTGTGGCCACACCTGATTCCCTGTTTAGAACACAGAGAAAGATCTTGATGTTGGAGAGATGCTTATCAGCATTACCTACTTTCTGTAGACTTCCTGTAGGTCTTGGTAGCTATGTCCATTTTAGTATTGGTAGTTTTTTAAAGCTATTTCATTTGTCTAGGTGGAAAATTAAATACAACTTTGAATTTGCCAGACAGTCAAGTTACTTTCACTGAATAAAAAACCTAGTTCTTAAAAAACAATAACAACACTACATTGAATTAAAAGTAAATTAAAGAAAGTAATAAAAAGATCTATAACAGAGTCTGTTACATTATTAAAGTTACTTTTGTATTCTTGTTTTCTAAACAAAGATTTTCAAGGTATACATTAATTAGATTATTTTACATAACAAATACAATTTTCTCTGCATCAGTCCAAAAGTAAAACTATTTGCAAATGGTTCACTAGCTGCCTTCAGGCTGTGACTTACGCTTTTTTGCATAAAGTAGCCAGATAAAATATAGGACACCCAGTTCAATTTGAATTTGGCCTAATCAGTGAATGTTTTTTAGTTTAAGTATGTCCCCCTGGAATGTTTGGGACATTTTTACTTGACAAATTCTAAAACTCTACTTTCACGCTATTTTTACTTTTAAATACTTTGCATCATTCTGCTGTCATAAGGAAAGGAGATATAGAAACAATATGCATGCGATGCATTTAACACAAACCAAATCACAGTTGACCCTTAATCTGAAGTTTTACTTTCTGTGGTTTCAGTTACCTGTGGTCAACCTCAGTCCTAAAATATTAAATGGAAATTCCAGAAATAAACAATTCATACGTTTTAAATTGTGCACCATTCTGAGTAGTGTAATGAATCTCACACAGTTCCCCTCTGTCCTGTCCAGGATGTGAATCAGTCCTTTGTCCAGCGTCTCCACTCTGTAGATGCTCCTGCCTGTTAGTCACTTAGTAGCCATTGCCGTTATCAGATTGGCTGTCCAGTATTACAGTGCTTGTGTTCAAGTAATCCTTATTTTATTTAATAATGACCACCAAGTGCAAGAGGAGTGATGCTGGCATTTAGAATATGTCAAAAAGAAGCCATAAAGTGCTACTTTTTTTTTTTGTTTGTTTTTACTTTTTTTTTTTATTATAATTTTATTTTTTTAATGGGGTGACATCAATAAATCAGGATACATATATTCAAAGATAACAAGTCCAGGTTATCTTGTCGTTCAATTATGTTGCAATCCCACCACCCAAAGTCAGATTGTCCTCTGTCATCTTCTATCTTGTTTTCTTTGTGCCCCTCCCACCCCCTATCCCTCTCCCATTCCCCCCTCCCCCCCCGTAACCACCACACTCTTATCAATGTCTCTTAGTTTCACTATTATGTCCCACCTACGTATGGAATAATACAGTTCCTGTTTTTTTCTGATTTACTTATTTCGCTTCGTATCATGTTATCAAGATCCCACCATTTTGCTGTAAATGTTCCGATGTCATCATTTCTTATGGCTGAGTAGTATTCCATAGTGTATATGTGCCACATCTTCTTTATCCAGTCATCTATTGATGGGCTTTTTGGTTGTTTCCATGTCCTGGCCACTGTGAACAATGCTGCAATAAACATGGGGCTGCATGTGTCTTCACGCATCAATGTTTCCGAGTTTTGGGGATATATACCCAGTAGAGGGATTGCTGGGTCATAAGGTAGTTCTATTTTCAGTTTTTTGAGGAACCACCATACTTTCTTCCATAATGGTTGTACTACTTTACATTCCCACCAACAGTGTATGAGGGTTCCTTTTTCTCCACAGCCTCTCCAACATTTGCTATTACCTGACTTGCTAATAACAGCTAATCGAACAGGTGTGAGGTGGTATCTCATTGCCGTTTTGATTTGCATTTCTCTAATAGCTAAAGAAGATGAGCATCTTTTCATATATCTGTTGGCCATTTGTATTTCTTCCTGGCAGAAGTGTCTATTCATATCCTCTTCCCATTTTTTTATTGGATTGTTTGTTTGTTTGTTGTTGAGTTTTATGAGTTCTTTGTATATTTTGGATATTAGGCCCTTATCTGAGCTGTTGTTTGAAAATATCATTTCCCATTTAGTTGGCTTTCTGTTTATTTTGTTATCAGTTTCCCTTGCTGAGCAAAAACTTCTTAGTCTGATGTAGTCCCATTCATTAATTTTTGCCTTCACTTCTCTTGCCATTGGAGTCAAATTCATAAAATGCTCTTTAAAACCCAGGTCCATGAGTTGAGTACCTATGTCTTCTTCTATGTACTTAATTGTTTCAGGTCTTATGTTTAGATCTTTGATCCATTTTGAGTTAATTTTTGTACAGGGGGAGAGACTGTAGTCCAGTTTCATTCTTTTGCATGTGGCTTTCCAGTTTTCCCAGCACCATTTATTGAAGAGGCTTTCTTTTCTCCATTGTGTGTTGTTGGCCCCTTTATCAAAAATTATTTGACTATATATATGTGGTTTTATTTCTGGACTTTCTATTCTGTTCCATTGGTCTGAGTGTCTATTTTTCTGCCAATACCATGCTGTTTTGATTGTCGTGGCCCTATAATAGAGTTTGAAGTCAGGTATTGTTATGCCCCCAGCTTCATTCTTTTTCTTTAGGATTGCTTTGGCTATTCGGGGTTTTTTATAGTTCCATATAAATCTGATGCTTTTTTGCTCTATTTCTTTAAAAAATGTCATTGGAATTTTGATGGGAATTGCATTAAATTTGTATATTGCTTTGGGTAATATAGCCATCTTGATTATATTTATTCTTCCTAGCCAAGAACAAGGTATATTCTTCCATCTCATTATATCTTTTTCGATTTCCCTTAACAATGGTTTATAGTTTTCATTATATAAGTCCTTTACATTCTTTGTTATGTTTATTCCTAAGTATTTTATTTTTTTTGTTGCAATCGTGAAGGGGATTATTCTTTTGAGTTCCTTCTCAGTTGTTTCATTGTTGGCATATAGAAAGGCTATTGACTTCTGTATGTTAATTTTGTATCCTGCGACCTTACTGTATTGGCTTATTGTTTCTAGTAGTCTTTTTGTGGATTCTTTGGGGTTTTCGATGTATAGGATCATATCATCTGCAAAAGGTGATACCTTTACTTCTTCTTTTCCGATATGGATGCCTTTTATTTCTTTGTCTTGTCTGATTGCTCTGGCTAGAACCTCTAGTACCACATTAAATAAGAGTGGAGAGAGTGGACAACCCTGTCTTGTTCCTGATTTAAGGGGGAAAGCCTTCAGTTTAGTGCCATTTAATATGATGTTAGCTGATGGTTTATCATATATGGCCTTTATCATGTTGAGATATTTTCCTTCTATACCCATTTTGTTGAGAGTCTTAAACATAAAATTGTGTTGTATTTTATCGAAAGCCTTTTCTGCGTCTATTGATAAGATCATGTGGTTTTTGTTCTTTGTTTTGTTGATATGGTGTATTACATTAACCGTTTTACGTATGTTGAACCATCCTTGAGATTCTGGGATGAATCCTACTTGATCATGATGTATTATTTTTTTAATATGTTGTTGTATTCGATTTGCTAGTATTTTGTTTAGTATTTTAGCATCTGTATTCATTAGAGATATTGGTCTGTAGTTTTCTTTTTTTGTGCCATCCTTGCCTGGTTTTGGTATGAGGGTTATGTTGGCCTCATAAAATGTGTTTGGAAGTATTGCTTCTTCTTCAATTTTTTGGAAGACTTTGAGTAGAATAGGAACCAAGTCTTCTTTGAATGTTTGATAAAATTCGCTGGTATAGCCGTCAGGGCCTGGACTTTTATTTTTGGGGAGGTTTTTAATGGTTTTTTCTATTTCTTCTCTACTGATAGGTCTGTTTAGGCTTTCTGCTTCTTCTTGACTCAGTCTAGGAAGGTTGTATTTTTCTAGGAATTTATCCATTTCTTCTAGGTTGTTGAATTTAGTGGCATAAAGTTTTTCATAGTATTCTACCATAATTCTTTGTATATCTACGGTGTCCGTGGTGATTTCTCCTCTTTCATTTTGGATTTTGTTTATATGAGTTCTTTCTCTTTTTTCCTTGGTAAGTCTTGCCAAGGGTTTGTCAATTTTGTTGATCTTTTCAAAGAACCAGCTCCTTGTCCTATTAATTTTTTCTATAGTTTTTCTGTTCTCTAATTCATTTATTTCTGCTCTGATTTTTATTATCTCCTTTCTTCGGCTGGTTTTGGGTTGTCTTTGTTCTTCTTTTTCTAGTTCCTTAAGGTGGGAAGTTAAGTGGTTCACTTGGGCTCTCTCTTGTTTGTTCATATATGCCTGAAGCGATATGAACTTCCCTCTTATCACTGCTTTTGCTGCATCCCATAGATTCTGATATGTCGTATTGTCATTTTCATTAGTCTGTATATATCTTTTGATCTCTGCACTTATTTCTTCTTTGACCCATTCATTTTTTAAAAGTATGTTGTTTAGTTTCCACATTTTTGTGGGATTTTTTTCCTCTTTTTTGCAGTTGAATTCTAGTTTCAAGGCTTTATGATCAGAAAATATGCTTGGTACAACTTCAATTTTTCTGAATTTGCTGATATTGTTTTTGTGGCCCAACATATGGTCAATTCTTGAGAATGATCCATGTACACTGGAGAAAAATGTATACTCAGTCACTTTGGGATGAAATGTCCTGTAGATGTCTATCATATCCAGGTGCTCTAGTGTTTTGTTTAAGGCCACTATGTCTTTGTTGATTCTCTGTTTGGATGACCGATCTAGAGCCGTCAGCGGTGTATTGAGGTCTCCAAGTATGATTGTATTTTTGTCAGTTTTTGTTTTAAGATCAATAAGTAGCTGTCTTATATATTTTGGTGCTCCTTGGTTTGGTGCATATATATTAAGAATTGTTATGTCTTCTTGATTCAGTGTCCCCTTAGCCATTATGAAATGGCCATTTTTGTCTCTAAGTACTTTTCCTGTCTTGTAGTCAGCATTATCCGATATGAGTATTGCTACACCTGCTTTTTTTTGGATGTTATTTGCTTGGAGTATTGTTTTCCAGCCTTTCACTTTGAATTTGTTTTTATCCTTGTTACTTAGATGAGTTTCCTGTAGGCAGCATACAGTTGGATTTTCTTTTTTAATCCATTCTGCTACTCTGTGCCTTTTTATTGGTGAGTTTAATCCATTTACATTTAGTGTAATTATTGATACTTGTGAGTTCCCTATTGCCATTTTATATCTTGCTTTCTGTTAGTTTTGTGTCTTGTTTGATCCTTCTCTTTCGTTTTTCTATCTTTTGTTTTTATTTGGTTGTATTCCATACATCTTTCCTCTGTTGCTATCTTTTTTATCTCATGTGCTTCTGTGGTGGTTTTTTCAATGGTGGTTACCTTTGAGTAATGAAAAGGGTCCCTACCCTGTTCATTGTAGCGAACTATTTTGTGAGTACTTTTGCACTCCATCGTCCTTTGCTACTGTTAATCTCCGTCTTCTCCCCCTCTTTCTTTTTGTTGTTGTCACAGTTTAAATTTGGTTTTATTGTGTTCTTCTTGGAGCTTTTACTTGTGGCTCTGTTTTTTTTTGTTCTTTGTATCTGATTGGAGAACCCCCTTTAGTAATTCCTGGAGTGGGGGTTTTCTGATGATAAATTCCCTCATCTTTTCTGTATCTGTGAATGTTTTTATTTCTCCTTCGTATTTGAAGGATAGCTTTGATGGGTATAGTATTCGTGGCTGAAAGTTCCTCTCTTTCAGGACTTTAAATATTGGGGTCCACTCTCTTCTAGCTTGTAGAGTTTCTGCTGAGAAATCTGATGATAATCTAATGGGCCTTCCTTTATATGTTGTATTCTTCTTTTCCCTGGCTGCCTTGAGAATTTTTTCTTTGCTGTTGGTTTGTGTCAATTTCATTATGATATGCCTTGGAGTAGGTTTGTTGGGGTTAAGAAAACTTGGAGTTCTGTTTGCTTCTTGAACTTGAGGCTTTAGTTCTTTCCACAGGCTTGGGAAGTTCTCATCAATTATTTGTTTAAGTATGTTCTCCATTCCATTTTCTCTCTCTTCTCCCTCTGATATACCTATTATTCTTATGTTATTCTTTTTGATGGAGTCAGATAATTCTTGTAGGGCTATCTCATTTTTTTTAATTTTTGAGTCTCTTTCTTCTTCTCTCTGTTGTGCCTCAAGTTGCTTGTCTTCTATTTCACTAATCCTCTCTTCTATCTGACCTGTTCTATTAGCTAAGCTTGTTACTTCGTTTTTCAGCTGGTGAATTGAGTTTTTCATCTCTGTTTGATTTGTTTTTATAGTTTCAATTTCCTTGGACATATATTCTTTGTGTTCATGGAGTTGTTTTCTGAGCTCCCTATATTGCCTTTCTGTGTTTTCTTGTATATCTCGGAGGATTTTTAGGATTTCTATCTTGAATTCTCTGTCATTTAGCTCCAAGGTTTCCAATATATTAAATTTTTTCTCCATAGATTTTTCCTCATCTAGCTGTGTTACCTCTCTTTCTTTTGTATCCATGATATTTGATTTTCTCTTCCTTAATGGCATCTGAGGGTGGTTTTGTTGATAGTATTAATGAGATTTAATAAAGAATAAAAAGTTAAAAAAAATAAAAAAATAACAAATCAAAAAGAGTTGTTTTTTTAAAAAAAATTAATAATGAAATAAAGAAAAATAAAATAAAATAAAATTTTTTTTAAAAAAGGAAATTATTCCCCCCCTCTTTTTTTCCTCTCCTCTCCTCTCCCCTCTTTCTTGAGAAAATCTTGTGGTGGACTGTGAGTTATAACAAACAATGCCTGTGATGGAGGGCCTGAATTGGGGAAAAGTAATAAAGGGGCAAAAAAGAGAGAAAGAAAAAAAAAAAAAAAAAAGAAAAAAAAAAAAAAAAGAAAAAAGAAAAAAAAAGAGCGTATGGACCCACAAAAAGCAAATAAGGAAAAAATTTGGGTCAAGAATAAAATGATTTGCTTTTAGGTGTTGGTTTTCTAAGAGTTATGATGAGAGGAATAAGAGGAAAATGGAAAACTGGGGGGACAAATTAAAAACTTACTATTGTATTTAGTGGAACAAGAACTAGATAATATGGATAGCCAGGGATGGGAGCACTGCTAGTGCGTTAAAAAGGTGAAGTAAAAACCCCCCAAAATGCCACAAACATAGGTTTGAGTCCCAGATAAGATAATTTGTTTGTTATTGAGGTTTGAATGAGAGGAGATGTAAAGGAGAAAGGAAGAAACTAATATAGAGGGAGAAAAGAAAGAGAGAGAGAGAAAAAAAGAGGGAACCACTAAAAGAAGAAAAAAGAAAGGAGAGAGAGAGAGAGAGTTAAGGGTTTTGGAGTGCAACCCTCATAGAGAGAAAGGAAGAGAAGAGAAATGATAATGGGAGATGTAACACTTATGGGTAGTGTAGTTCAGGGAGAGGAGAGAGTAAGACCGGTAGAGAGTTAATCGGCCAAATTGGAGGAGGAAAAAATAGTCTCAAGAATGAAGATAAGAGAAACAAATGAACAAATATAATAAAATGGGATAGGTTATAAAGTCTGCAGATTATTCTTGATTTTGAGAGGTTATCTTCTTGCTTTTTCTTTTCTCTCCCTCTTCCTGGTCGGTGACTCTGTACCCCGGGTTCTGCCCCTTTGGCACGCTCAGGTAGAGGTGTGCAGTTGATAAGTCTCTATGGCAATGTCATGTATTGTGCTTTATTCTCGTTGGGAGTCGAGGCTCATTAGCATTTATAGGCTCCGACAGTGAGAGAGTCCGTGTTCCTGGAGCCTTTCTCCTAGTCTTTCCTTCCTCAATTAGTAGCCTGATAGTCCAGGTATGGGGTTGCTGCTGCCTCTGCCTGGATAGTAAGAGGCTCAAATTGCTGGCAACTCCCCACTCTATTTCCACTCAGCACAGGGCTCTGGGTAAGGCTCAGTCAGTCAGAGCTGCTAGCATAATCAGGCGGGCTTTCCGCCCACTCGAAGACCTCTGGCTCTGCCACTCTATCCGGTAACACAAGCGGGCGCCCACTTCCGGGGCGCTTGGAGGAAACTCTCACTCACTGTCTGCAACCAGGATATCCGGCCAGCAGTCTCACGCTCTGAGTGAAACCCCCAACCGCAGGGAAAAGTTGCAGCATTGGAATTGAGTCTCGCTCCGTCCCCGTGTGCGGCTTTTGCAAGGCGCTGGGGCGGCCCGAGACTCCGCCCTGGCCCACACAAAGGCCCCTGACTCTGCCCCTCTGCGCGACAACACGGGCGCGCACTGCCGAGGCACTCGGAGGAATCGCCCACTCCTTATCTGCGCGCGCAAACCAGGATATGAGGCCGGCTGAGGTTCCCTCTGAGTGAAACAGCCTCCAGCACGGAAAATCTCCACCGTTGGGATTAGTTCTCACTCCCTCCCGTGCGTGGCTTTCCCAGGGCGCTGGGGCTGCCCAGAGACTCTGCCCTCAGCCCACAGAAAGGCCTCTCACCCTGCCTCTCCGTGGGGCAACACGGGCACCCACTTCCGCGGCTTAGGAAGAAATCTCTCTTCCACTAACTGCGCACCGACCAGGAGACCGGGTAAAATGGCCGCTCCGCTTGTCTTTCTTTGTTTGGGTTTGGCGCGAGTGTTAGCTTGTATTGCCCGGGTTGCCACAGGATCAGATTTTCCTCGGCTTGGATCTCTGAGCCACAGCCTGGTTCGGCCGTTTTTGCTGCGGCGGCCTGGATCTATTCACCCCCTTTGCCCGCCTCAGTTTCTATATTCACAGTTACCAGAAAAAGCCGCCCTGTTTAGGTTAGTGAGGAAGGCGGAGCATTTCTTACTCCCTATTTCCTTCGGGGTTTGGTTATATATTTAGCCAATTTTTCACTCAATCATACCTTTGGGTGTATTGCGAAGAATCTGGAAGCTCCAAGTATAGGTTTTTCTGTTTCTGGTTGAAGATCTTGTTGAGTTTTGGGGGAGATTTATCGGTATCGCTTCCTACTCCGCCATTACTCTGACGTCATCCCCTATCTATGTATTTCTTAAAATCTCTGTCCTAGACCCTGTATATGGTCTTTATTATGTTGAGGCATGATCCCTCTATTCTCACTTTGCCAAGAGATTTTATTGTAATGGGTGCTGTATAGAGAATATATTTAATAATTGTTTGCTGATTGTCACTCCAAAGTCTTGAGAAACTTAGTAAATTTGCTTTCCATCCTTGTCTTTATACTCATTCTGGTCCACAGTCAAAAAGTATGCAAGCTAACAGGCATATGAAAAGATGTCCAACAATCATTAATCATTAGGAAAATACAAATCAGAACCACAGTGGGATACCTCCTGATGCTTACTAGGATGGCAACTTTCAAAAAAGATTAAAAAAATAAAGACCCAGAAAATACATGTTGTTGAGAATGTGAAAAATTGGAACTCCAGTCAGAGAAATGGCGCGGTGAGGAGTGCTACCGATAAATTTCCCCAAAATTTCAACAAGTTCTTCAACCAGAGACAGAAAAATCTATCCTTGGAGCATCTGGAATTCCCATACACTGAAAATGAAGGTATGATTGAGCAAAAAATTGACTAAATATATAATCAACCCTGTAGGAAATAGACAGAGAAAGGAACACTCCGCCTTCCTCACTAACCTGAGCAAGGGCTGCTTTCACTTGGAACTGAGATAGAGTGAGGGCTAAGGGTGTGGAGGGAGCCAGGCTGTGGCACAAACATCCAAGCTGAGGAAAGAATGTGCCACGGCAACTCAGCCAATGTGAGCTAACGCCCGCGCCCTACCCGGCAAAGACGGGTGAGCAGAAGCCGCCATTAGCCCTGATATCCTGGTCAGCGAGTGCAGATAGTGTGCGAAAAGTTTCTCCTAGCACCCCAGGAGTGGACACCCATGTTCTGGACAGAGGGGCAGGGTCAGAGGCCTCTGCTGTGATCAGTCCCAATGTGGTCCCTGCACCCTGAACAGTGGCACATGGAGAGTGCTCAAAAGCAAACTTCACTATGCCTGAACTTCTCTGGGTGGGCGAAGCACCTCACCTAGCCATTCAGGCTGACATCCCCAGGAAGAAAAACTATTAAAGCATTGGGGGGAGGGGCGCACAGGCAGCTTGCAGTATGTCTCTGGAGCAGATCTGTGTATCCAATCGCTGAGATTAGCTTAACCCACAGTCTGCTCACCTCCCAACTGACCTATGCGGCTCTAACTAACAAGATCTCTCTCAGTTCAGCAATCTAAGACAAGAGGTGTGATATGTTTTAGTGCCTCTTGCTATGCATGTAGGGGTGGGGGCAACTTCTGATTGGCAGAGCTTTCATACTCAGGGCTATACATTAATAAGAGAGACTTGGCAGCTTTTAAGACCTCCTTTTCTGCAGGTAGTGACTAGGGCATCTTCTTCCCAGCCAAAACAGGTTACAAAGTGCAAAAAGCCTGGGAAGAGTGGTCCCACAGAGTGCTGAGGCATACTGGACATACAAAATTAATGGAAAAAAGGAAAAAATTTGGGTCAAGAATAAAATGATTTGCTTGTAAAATGATTGTAAGCTTACAAGCAAATCATTTTATTCTTGACCCAAATTTTTTCCTTTTTTGCATTTCGTGGGTCTCTACCTCCTTTTTTGCCCCTTTATCACTTCTCCGTAGCTCAGGCCCTCTGTTATAGGTAGTTTTTGTTCCACTTAGTACAATATAATTCACAGTTCATCACGATATTTTCTCAAAGAGGAGGGGAGAGGAGAAGAAAAAAAGAGGGAAATAATAAATTTTCTTTTTTTCTTTCCATTTTTTTCTTTTTTTTACTTTTTATTTTTTATTAATTATCATTAGTGCTATCAACAAAACCATCCTCAGATGCCATTAAGGAAAAGGAAATTGAATATCATGGATACAAAAGACAGAGAGGTAGCACAGATAGATGAGGAAAAATCTATGGAGAAAAAATTTAATATATTGGAAACCTTGGAGCTAAATGACAGAGAATTTGAACTAGAAATTCTAAAAATACTCAGAAATATACAGGAAAACAAAAAAAAAAAGGCAATTTAAGGAGCTCAGAAAACAACTCAACAAGCACAAAGAATATATTACCAAGAAAATTGAAACTATAAAAACAAATCAAATGAAGGTGAAAAACTCAATTCATGAACTGAAAAACGAGGTAACAAACTTAGCTAATAGAACAGGCCAGACAGAAGGTAGGTTTAGTGACATAGAAGACAAGCAACTTGAGGCACAACAGAGAGAAGAAGAGAGAGATGAAAAAATTAAAAAAAATGAGAAAGCCATACAGGAACTGTCTGACTCCATCAAAAAGACTAACATAAGAATAATAGTTATATCAGATGGAGAAGATAGAGAAAATGGAATAGAGAACATATTCAAACAAATAATAGACGAGAACTTCCCAAGACTGTGGGAAGAACTAAAGCCTCAAATTCAAGAAGCAAATAGAACACTGAGTTTTCTTAACCCCAACAAACGTACTCCAAGGCACATCATAATGAAATTGGCACAAACTAACGACAAAGAAAAAATTCTCAAGGCAGCCAAGGAAAAAAAGAATACAACATATAAAGGAAGGCCTACTAGATTATCATCGGATTTCTCAGCAGAAACTCTACAAGCTAGAAGAACATGGACCCCAATATTTAAAGTCATGAAAGAGAGGAACTTTCAGCCAAGAATACTATACCCATCAAAGCTATCCTTCAAATACAAGGAGAAATAAAAACATTCACAGATACAGAAAAGATGAGGGAATTTATCATCAGAAAACCCCCACTCCAGGAACTACTAAAGGGGGTTTTCCAACCAGATTCAAAGAACAAAACAAACAAAACCACAAGTAAAAGCTCCACCAAGAACACAATAAAACCAAATTTAAACTGTGACACAACAAAAAAGGGGGAGGGAGAGGACAGAGATTAATAGTAGCAAAGGATGATGGAGTGCAGAAGCATACATAAGACAGTGTACTACAATGAACATGGTAGGTACCCTTTTCATTACTTAATGGTAACCACTCTTGAAAAAACCACCACGGAAGCACATGACTTAAAAAAGGTAGCAACAGAGGAAAGAAGTATGGAATACAAGCAAACAAAAACAAAGGATAGAAAAACAAAAGAGAAGAATTAAACAAGATACAAAACTAACAGAAAGCAATTTATAAAATGGTAACAGGGAACCCACAAGTGTCAATAATTACACTAAATGTAAATGGATTAAATTCACCAATAAAAAGACACAGAGTAGCAGAATGGATTAAAAGAAAAATCCAACTGTATGCTGCCTACAAGAAACACATCTAAGCAACAAGGATAAAAACAAATTCAAAGTGAAAAGCTGGAAAACAATACTCCAAGCAAATAACATAAAAAAAAGCAAGTGTAGCAACTCTCCTATCTAATAATGCTGACTACAAGACAGAAAAAGTACTCAGAGACTAAACTGGTCATTTCATAATGATTAAGGGGACACTGAACCAAGAAGACATAACAATTCTTAATATATATGTACCAAACTAAGAAGCACCAAAATATATAAGACAGCTACTTACTCATCTAAAAACAAAAACTGACAAAAATACAATCATACTTGGAGACCTCAATACACCGCTGACGGCTCTAAATCGGTCATCCAAACAGAAAATCAATAAAGATATATTGGCCTTAAACAAAACACTAGAGCACCTGGATATGATAGACATCTACAGGACATTTCATCCTAAAGCAACAGAGTAATAATTTTTCTCTAATGTACATGGAACATTCTCAAGAAATGACCATATGTTGGGCCACAAGAATAACATCAGCAAATTCAGAAAAATCAAAATTGTACCAAGCATATTTTCTGATCATAAAGCCTTGAAACTATAGTTCAACTGCAAAAAAAAAAGAGAAAAAAACCCACAAAAATTTGGACACTAAAAAACATACTTTTAAAAAATGAATGGGTCAAAGAAGAAATAAGTGCAGAGATCAAAAGATATATACAGACTAATGAAAATGACAATATGACATATCAGAATCTCTGGGATGCAGCAAAAGCAGTAATAAGAAGGAAGTTCATATCACTTCAGACCTATATGAACAAACAAGAGAGAGCCCAAGTAAACCACTTAACCTCACACCTTAAGGAACTAGAAAGAGAAGAACAAAGATAACCCAAAACCAGTCAAAGAAAGGAAATAAAAAAAATCAGAGCAGAAATAAATGAAATAAAGAACTATAGAAAAAATTAACAAAACAAGGAGCTGGTTCTCTGAAAAGATCAACAAAATTGACAAACCCTTGGCAAAACTCACCAAGGAAAAAAGAGAAAGGACTCATATAAACAAAATCAAAAAAGAAAGAGGAGAAATCACCACAGACATAGATATACAAAGAATTATTGTAGAATACTATAAAAAACTATGCCACCAAATTCAACAATCTAGGTGAAATGGATAAATTCTTAGAACAATACAACCTTCCTAGACTGAGTCATGAAGAAGCAGAAAGCCTAAAAAGACCAATTAGCAGGGAGGAAATAGAAAACACTATTAAAAACCTCCCCAAAAATAAAAGTCCAGGCCCAGACGGTTATACTAGTGAATTCTACCAAACATTCACAAAGAAGACTTGGTTCCTATTCTACTCAAAGTCTTCCAAAAAATTGAAGAAGAAGCAATACTTCCAAACACATTTTATGAGGCCAACATAACCCTCATACCAAAACCAGGCAAGGATGGCACAAAAAAAGAAAACTACAGACCAATATCTCTAATGAATACAGATGCTAAAATACTAAACAAAATGCTAGCAAATTGAATACAACGACATATTAAAAAAATACATCATTATTAAGTAGGATTCATCCCAGAATCTCAAGGATGGCTCAACATATGTAAAACGGTTAACGTAATATACCATATCAACAAAACAAAGAACAAAAACCACATAATCTTATCAATAGATGCAGAAAAGTCATACAATAAAATACAACACAACTTTATGTTTAAGAGACTGAATGAAATGGGTAGAGAAGGAAAATATCTCAACATGATAAAGGCCATCTATGATAAACCATCAGCTAACATCATATTAAATGGCATAAAACTGAGGACTTTTTCCCTTAAATAAGGAACAAGACAGGGTAGTCCACTCTCTCCACTCTTATTTAACATGGTGCTAGAAGTTCTAGCCAGAGCAATCAGACAAGATAAAGAAATAAAAGGCATCCATATCAGAAAAGAAGAAGTAAAGGTATCACTTTTTGCAGATGATATGATCTTATACATCGAAAACCCCAAGGACTCCACAAAAAGATTACTAGAAACAATAAACCAATACGGTAAGGTCACAGGATACAAAATTAATATACAAAAGTCTATAGCCTTTCTATATGCCAACAATGAAACATTAGAAACCAAACTCAAAAAAAATAATCCCCTTCATGATTTCAACAACAACAACAAAAAAATACCTAGGAATAAACATAACAAAGAATGTCAAGGACCTATATAATGAAAACTACAAAGCATTGCTAAGAGAAATCGAAAATGATACAATGAGATGGAAAAATATTCCTTGTTCTTGGATAGGAAGAATAAATACAATCAAAATGACCATATTACCCAAAGCAATATACAAATTTAATGCAATTCCCATCAAAATTCCAATGGCATTTTTTAAAGAAATGGAACAAAAAAATCATCAGATTCATATGGAAGTATAAAAAAACCCGAATAGCCAATGCAATCCTAAGGAAAAAGAATGAAGCTGGGGGCATTACAATACCTGACTTCAAACTATAGTATAGAGCCACGACAATCAAAATAGCATGGTATTGGCAGAAAAATAGACACTCAAACCAATGGAACAGAATAGAAAGTCCAGAAATAAAACCACATATATATGGTCAAGTAATTTTCGATAAAGGGTCCAACAACACACAATGGAGAAATAAAGCTTTAACAAATGGTGCTGGGAAAACTGGAAAGCCACATGCAAAAGAATGAAACTCAAGTACAGTTTGTCCCCTTGTACTAAAATTAATTCAAAATGGATCAAAGACCTAAATATAAGACCTGAAACAATAAAAGTACATAGAAGAAGACATAGGTACTAAACTCATGGACCTGGGTTTTAAAGAGCATTTTATGAATTTGACTCCAAAGGCAAGAGAAGTGAAGGCAAAGATAAATGAATGGGACTACATCAGACTAAGAAGTTTTTGCTCGGCAAGAGAAACTGACAACAAATTAAACAGACAACCAACTAAATGGAAAATGATATTTTCAAACAACAGCTCAGATAAGGGCCTAATATCCAAAATATACAAAGAACTCATAAAACTCAACAACAAACAAACAAACAATCCAATACAAAAATGGGAAGAGGACCTGAACAGACATTTCTCCCAGGAAGAAATACAAATGGCCAACATATATATCAAAAGATGTTCATCTTCATTAGTTAATAGAGAAATGCAAATCAAAACTACAATGAGATACCACCTCACATCTGTTAGATTAGCTATTATCAACAAGACAGGTAATAGCAAATGTTGGAGAGGCTGAGAAGAAAAAGGAACCCTCATTTACTGTTGGTGGAAATGTAAAGTAGTACAACCATTATGGAAGAAAGTATGGTGGTTCCTCAAAAAACTGCAAATAGAACTACCTTATGACCCAGCAATCCCTCTACTGGGTATGTACCCCAAAAACTCAGAGACATTGATATGTGAAGACACATGCAGCCCCATGTTCATTGCAGCATTGTTCACAGTGGCCAAGACATGGAAACAACCAAAAAGCCCTTCAATAGAAGACTGGATAAAGAAGATGTGGCACATATACACTATGGAATACTACTCAGCCATAAGAAATGATGACATCGGTTCTTTACAACAAAATGGTGGGATCTTGATAACATTATACAGAGTGAAATAAGTAAATCAGAAAAAACCAAGAACTGCATGATTCCATACATAGGTGGGACATAAAAACAAGACTAAGAGACATGGACAAGAGTGTGGTGGTTATGGGGGGGGAGGAGAGGAGAAGGGGGAGGGACACAAAGAAAACTAGATAGAAGGTGATGGAGGACAATCTGACTTTGGGTGATGGGTATGCAACATAATTGAATGACAAGATAACCTGGGCATGTTTTCTTCGAACATATGTACCCTGATTTATTGATGTCACCCATTAAATTAATAAAAATTTATATAAAAAAAGAAATTGGAACCTCAATGCACTACTGGTAGGAATTTTAAATGGAGCAGCTTCTATAGAAAATAGTATGACAGTTCCTCATAATATTAAAAATAGAATTACCATATGGTCTTGCAACTCCACTTTATGGTATATATCGAAAAGAAGTGGAAGCAGGGACTCAAACAGGTATTTGTACACTCATCTTTACTGCAGCATTGTCACAATAGCCAAAAGATGGAAACTACTCAGTTGCCCATCTGTAGATAAATGGATAAACAAGATATGGTATGTACACATAATAGAATATTATTCAACTTAAAAAAAAAAAAAAGAAAATCCTGACACATGCTACAACATGGATGAAATGTGAGGACATTATACTAAGTGAAATAAGCCAGTTACATAATGACAATATGTATGATCCCATTTACATGAGGTACCTAGAGTAGTCAAATTCATAGAGACATTAAGTGAAATGGTGTTTTCCAGGGGCAGTGGGGAGAAGGAAATAGAGAGTTGTTTTAATAGGCATAGAGTTTCAGTTTTGCAAGACAAAAAAGAGTTCTGGGGATTGGTTGCATAACAACATGAATGTACTTAATGCTACTGAATTACAAATTTAAAAATGGTTAAGATGAAAAACTTTTATGTGTATTTCACCACAATTAAAATAGGATATCGTTAAAAATAATGAATGAATCAGTTATGTAGGTGAAATGCAGGATACCCTAATTCCCTCAGTATTCTTAAATCTGAATGATGTAGGTCACAAATAAAATATCACTCTGATTTTTATGAGCTGCAATATTGGAATTGTATGAATTTCAGAGTCCATTACCTTTTGATAACCAGGTGGTTAGTGATAGACAGTAGATTCTTTGTGTGTAGATGGAGTGCAGGTGGATGAGCTCCTCCTGGCCCACCCCACCATGTATACATTAAATATGGTGATGCTTAAAGGAAGGCAAGACACATGTTAAATACAAAGTAGGCAATAACAATTGTTCTTTAGAGGGAAGAGCTGGGAACTGATACAATTTAAATGCAGCATGGCAAATATTTAGTAGTAAAATGTTCATCTTATCAGGAACACACCTCTAGAATGAAGCCTTGAGAAAACGCTGCTCTATGGTTCTAGCAGTGCTCCCTCCATTGCGCATTTCTCAGTTTCTTCCCAATTAATCACATCAGTGCAGTTTTATAACCCTGACATAAAAATATTATTGTAAATAATACAGCTGGGAATTTGGAAAGTATATGCTTTTAGGGAAGATCATTTTCCCTTATTTTTTCTTTTTTTTCTAAGGAAAAATCTCTAAGCACTGTGATGAAATGTTTTATATCTACTGTCTGGAGGAAGATGTGGAATTAAGGAGAGCTGTAAAATATAAAGACTCTAGACCTGCATATGATTAGCCATATTAAATTGAAGTAAATTTATTTGATATTGCTCACTGTGAGTTTCTCACTTGCAAAACAAGATTTTCCCCCTTTTGTTTTTCCAGTTTTACAAATCTAAATGCCTGGGAAGATTTGGGAACTCAAGACTAGTTTGGGTTGCTTTTATTCTTTTAAAATGTTAAATTAAACTTTACTAAAAGTAATTAAACAAAAACAAGCCAATTGGATTGACTTTTCTAGTCATTATCTGTCAGCAGAAAGAAAAAAAAGCAGAAATTCAAAATATCTGATATTTTGTAAAAATACTTTCTGGTTAAAGTCACAAAGAACAGGTTTCATGAAAGACTGTTATTTGGTTCTTCAATAGAAAGATATATTTTTATACACATATATACATATTACATATAAGTGTGTGTATTTATAATATATGTAATCTTCTCTTCCATTTTAGAAACCAAAATTAGACATTGATACCACGTATCCTATGAGTTGCGTGTTTTTTTTCAAAAACTCTTCAGTGCCTTTCATTTTTTTTCAAACCCCGTACCCAATCAGTTTCCAAGTAGTCACCATCTCTTTTGGATTTTTATTGCATATTATTGTCTTTCTAGTTTTGTGTCCAATTATTTCTGCACTCAGATTAGTGCAGTCATATCTCTGACTCTAGAATTTCTCCAAACAGTATACACAGTTTACTGTGCAAAATAAACTTCATTTAATCATCTGGTTTCACCATGCCCTTCTCTACATTGTGAAATCCCAATGCCCTCCAGGTCCAACTATGTTTAGTCCAGCCTGGTGTTTCCCAATGTGGGGCCCATGCCCCACAGGGGGGCAATTCGATAGTTAAGGGGGGCAATTTGAAAATGGACTCGACACGACTTTAACTCTTTCGCCCCGGGCCATTTAAATGCAATGCTAGATATCGGTGCCAAATTTAACAAAAAATGCAATTCTTAAATAATTGTGGTAAATAGTTATTAAGTATAATTTCATTTGATGAGACCAAAATATCAACTGGGTGATTGGCGTCGTCAAGTAAACTTCGTCCTGGGTTCACCGCGGAGCGTGCCGTCTGCCGCGGGGAACCCCGGACGTTTTAAAAACTCGCTAAACGCAGTTATTCTCACCTAATTGGCCCATCGCAACTTCTGTAGTGTTTCACATCATTCAGTTGGTGTTAATTTGAAATAAGTGTCAGTCAAAACTGTTGTAAAAGCTTGTTGATTTAATAAATATACATATATATATTGTATAGATATAATTGGTAAGTATTTGATTTTATTTTTATCAATATTAAATTCTTTATTAAGTACTTCTTGCATCGGGGCTAGAGAGCACTAATATTTTATAAATATTATTGGGGCTATAATAGTGCATGCACGACAATTTTAATTTTAGAAGCATAACTTTCCAGAAAATTTTGTCAAGTGGAAAAAATATAGATACCTTTTGATTTGCGGTGGTAGTGTAGTAAATGTGTTATATACATTTAAATAAATATGATTTTTTAGTATATGTTTACTCTATGTCACATTGAATATATTTTAACACATATTTTAATATTAGTTTTTAATTGATCTTATTTTTATTATAGCCCATAGTAAAATGAGTGGTGCAAGCAAGAAAAAAACTCGTCAATATTCGGAGGAATATTTAAAATTTGGGTTCATACCCGCTGTTCACGGTGAGCAGATTCCTTTTTGTCTTTTATGCCAGCAATGCTTGACCAATGAATCAATGAAACGAGGTCATCTTGAGGCGCATTTGAAGGCAAAACATAGTGCTCATATTAATTCAGATGTGAGTTACTTTAAAACTTTAAAGAAAATTTTTGAAAAAAGAACAACATTAAAGTCTCTATTTAGTGCTCATACTTCAACTAATAATCGTGTCCTTGAGGCTAGTTATCAAATTTCTTTATTCATTGCTAAAACTGGAGAAAATCACACTATAGAAGAGAATTTAATAAAACTGTCAATATCAGCATTTCTTAAAACGGTTCTTGAAAAAGATGACAAAGATGTAAAAGCTATGCCACTCAGTGACAATACTGTTAGCAGAAGAATAGACGAAATGAGTGAGGATATTGAAAAACAACTTATTGAAAAGCTGAAAACAAGAAAATTCTCCTTGCAAATGGATGAATCAACTTTGAGAGACAGTGAGGCAGTATTGATAACTTATGTAAGATATATTGATAAAGGACATTTTGCTGAAGAAATGTTGTTCTGTAAAAGATTAGAAAGCACCACTACCTCCAAAGATATATATAATAAGCTAAAAAACTACTTAGATGTCAATGATATACCAATGAAAACTATAATATCTTGTGCTGCAGATGGTGCTCCCAATATGATGGGCAAGAAAAATGGCTGCTTAAAATTGATGAAAGATGCGAATCCAGAAATGATTCTTGTGCATTGTGTTATTCATAGGGGAAACTTGGTAGCTAAAAACATCTTGCCTGTTCTGAATGAAGTATTACATACAGTAATAAAGTGTGTTAATGCTATTAAAGCTAGTGCCAAATGGGAGTGTCTTTTCAAGTTATTTTGTGAAGAACAAAATGAAGACCATGTGAGACTTTTACTTCATACTGAAGTAAGATGGCTATCTAAAGGAAACTGTTTGAAAAGATTTATGGAACTGTTTGATACTCTTAGTGATTTTTAAGTGACAAACCTGATATGAAGTATCTGTTAACAATAGATGGGAAAGCATTTGTGAGTTATTTAGCTGATATCTTTGAAAAACTAAATATATTAAATAAGCAACTTCAAGGAACAAATAAAACTCTTGTCAATGCAAAAGCAAAGATATTTGGTTTCATTACCAATATTGAGTTATGTCAGAAACATATTAACAACAAAAACTTTAAACAGTTTCATTGGCTCCAAAAATGTGAAGTAACTGATACCGCTTTACTTGTTATTGTCAATCATTTGAATATTCTATCGGCTGATTTAAAAGAAAGATTTTATGATTTAAAACAAATTGATTTCCCAACATGAATGATGCAGCCAATGTTAGTGGATTTGTCTGATATATCAAATATGCAGTATCAAGAAGAACTCGCAGAATTGCAAAATGATGAGTCAGTTAAAGCTTTATTTAATATCAAAGGAGTGATGGCATGGCTTTGTGAGGAAACAGAAATCAAATACCCAAATTCAACCAAATGTGCAAGAAAACTATTGCTACCATTTCCATCTTTATTTTTAGCTGAATGTGGATTTAGTGCTGTAAATGATTTACTGGTAAAAAAAAAGAAATCGGCTGGATATAACACAACGTGGAGACTTGAGACTAAAGCTAACCAAATTGGAACCTAATATAAAATCTCTGTGCAACAAGCATCAAGTGCAAGGATCACACTAAATTAAAATAATAAATTAATATAGAAAAATCTGTATTAAAATTATTTGGAATTTAAATTTCTGTTTTTCATTATATGTTTTGAAATTTCACTTACTGTGTTTTGTTAACAATTTCATAGTGATTTCTTCCTAGAACCTATCATTTATGTTTATTAAGTGAACAAATCAATTTTTTAATGTTAAAAATTATGTATGTTACATAGGGGGGGACATAAAAATTTTAGAAAGGTTAAGGTGGGGCATGAAACAAAAAAGGTTGGGAAACACTGGTCCAGCCCCTTGGCTTGCCTTTGAAGTCCTCCACAATCTGGACCTCGCCAGTCTCTACAGGTTTATCTTCCACTATCCCATGTGAACCCTCACCTCTAGCCACACAAAGCTTTTTGAAGTTTTCATAATACTTTCTTCTGTGTTTCTCCTATTTCTTCTATGTAGAACTCAAGCAACAATTTATGGTTTATTAAAATTTCATCTTTTCATCAGAACCCCAAACCAACTGCCATTCTTTTCATGAAGCCTTTCCTTGCCATGTTAAATGGAAGTGACACCTCTTTCCTCTGAATTCCTTAATCAGGCTTCTCCTTTCCCTTCAGGGAACTAATACTTAAGATGTTATATACCTAACTTTTTGTACATAACTCCAGTTTTTTCCAGGAGCTACACTTCATCTATTTTGATGTTTCCAAAAGACCTAATGCTGTATGTTTTATGTGGTAAATATCTATTGATGAAATATAATTGGTGTACTCAATTTTCATAGCTTATAGAGTAAATTTGTTGCATTAGTTTAATTAATTAAACTCTCAGTAGATAAGAAATTTTCTGGATTATTATGCCAATGCAACAAATTCAGGAAGCATTTATTAAGATAGTTGCATTCTGCCAGGCATTGGGAGATGAAGAGGTTCAGGCCAACACACCCCAGACCATCAGCGTAATTGAGTCAGGAAACCAATGCATAGGAAATAGCTGCCGGTATGCAACCTTCACTCAGGCTGAGGACAAGCTTCTGCACTCACACAGCCACAACAAAGAGGAGAGTAGAATGTAGCTTTCGTGATTCTTTTGAAATTGACAATACTCTGTTACAGTGACTTTCAATCGCCGGTCCACAGATCAGTGACAGTCCTCCAGAAATGTTGTGCCAGTCTACAAAAAGTTAACCATCTTTATGTTGTATGAAGATTACAAATTTCTAATGAACCAGCACCAGTCTGCAGACTCACAGCTGAAAAACACTGCTCTATTAGATACAGAACACAAATCTTTGTAGTCCTTATTTTCCTCACCATGTTTTCTCGCCCCAGTAAAGTCAAGCGTCAAACTCTCCTTTTTCTTTTCTGATCTGCTCTTTCTCTCTGACAGTTTTTAGAATTTACTTTTTATCTCTGATGCTCTTAAATGTTACTATTATATGTCCAAGTGTAGGGTTTTTGCTTCAGCATGATTTGTTTGGCAAAACATGAGTCTTTTAAATCAGATGTGTTTTATCTCCATTTCTGGTTATTTCTCATATATTTCATCAAATATTTTCTCTCTCATTTACTTTTACTTTTCATTCTGGGTCTTCTATTATCTAGATCTTGATAGTTCTTTTTCTATCTTCCATATCTTATAACTTTTCTTTTATGCCTTGTTTTTACTTCTTTTTTGTCTTCTGAGAGAAACTCTTCACCAAATTTACAACTTGCTAATTATTTTTGAGATATAACTATGTATTGACAAAATAAGTTAAATTTATTACTAAACTTATTAAATTTATTTATTTAAAATATTTATAGAATTCAATAAAATAATTTTATTGAGATAATTAATTTTGAGATAACTTCTTTCTTTATTTTTGTTTTTTTATTTTATTTTTCTTAAGTGAAAAGTGGAGAAGCAGAGAGATAGACTCGCACATACACTCAATTGGGATCCACTTGGCAAACCCACTAGGAGGCAATGCTCTGTCCTATCTGGGCCCTTGCTCAGTTATAACTGGAGCCATTTTAGCACTTGAAGTGAGGCCATGGTGCCATCCTCAGTGCCCAGGCCAACTTGCTCCAGTGAAACTTTGGCTGCAGGAAGGGGAGAGATAGAGAGAAGAGAGAGGAAAATGGGTGGAAAAGCAGATGGTCGCTTCTCCTGTGTGCTCTGACCTGGAGTCGAACCTGGGACATCTACATAGCAGGCCAGTGCTCTACCACTGAGCCAACTGTGAGATCATTTCTTTTGATATACCTGACATTTTATTTATCTATGGAATTTCTTTTATTTATTTTTTTTGGTATGCTATAGTTTTTCCAGACTTTTAATTAATTCATCTTTATAACTTTTAATTGTCTTATGTTATCAATACCTCAATTTATCTATCAGAGGATGTTTATTGTGCTTATTTTAAATATGTGTTCTCTTTGACCCATTAATTCTCCTTCATATAAAAAAGATACAGTATCAGTTTTGGTCTGTCACAGTACTTCTGCACCTCCAATACCAGTAATACTGGATATACCTCCAAACCAGCCAGACCACTGTATCATCCAGATGTCACCCCACCACTCCAGCTGACACCAGGTTGGAATAGTAGCAATGGTTTTCTGTTTCTTGGTGATTTGAGGATGAATAATCTCACCCCAACCTTCACTATCACACAAATTTTTGTCTAATCTGGGATGTTTATCTTCATCTTTCCCATACACAGACCCCATGATCCAAAGACTTTCTGCCTCTCCAGGGGTTTCTCATGGTGTTTTTTTTTTATCTAGTGTTGGGGTCTGGGGTATCAAACCAACAGGTGTGTTTAGTAGACTTTCTCAGATATATTTATATAATTTCCCAGTTTAAAAAATTGTACCCATTTTATGTCCATTTGCCAAGTGAGCTATTTTAGGAAAAAGTGTTCCTTTGAATTTGGCATAATATTCAAGGTTTGGTCTTGGCCGTGTTCTTGGCTGGAAATATTAAGAGCATATTAAATTTAAAAGGGACATGCTCAAAGTTTAGGCTATTTAAAAAGCCTTCATCAGAATATAAGTCAAGATGAGATCTGAAAAGCGGAACCACTAAGATATATAGATAGAGATACAGACATAGATATAAATATATATAATGAATTGGTATATAAATTATAAGGTTATATATACATATATATACATATATCTATCTATATACTATATATATCTCAATGAGATATAAAAAATATTAGAGATTTTTTTTCTAATCCAATTATGAGGGCAAACTAAACAGTTTCTGTAATATTGTTATCTTAACATTTTATTAATATAATAAGGTTTGAAATTTTGGGGGCAGGGAGTTGAGAAGGGAAAGTGAATGTAACACAAGGAGAGCAAGAATAAGCAAGGACACACCAATCCGAGTGGTAACTCACATGAGAATTCTCTGCATGAGAACCCATGTTAGTTCTCAATGCTTACAACCTAGATGATAATGTTGTCTTTCAGATTAAGTTAGCTTTCCTTTCAATACCTGGTCCAGGAGTTCAAAAAACTGAAGGAGAATCCAAGGAAAGATAGAGCAGTTTCAGGCCAAGCTGCTTCCACACCACTGAAGTCAGTCAACATATGAGTGAAAAGGCACATGAGCTAAAAAAATTAACTGGTGACTGTGCCCTGGCCTTTTGAGACTAAAAAACAATATGACTACTGCTTCACTCCCATTCTCTAATTGTCAAGCAGAAAATGATTTTTGTGTTCCACTTTAACCCATAGCTTACAGAGAAAGGAATTCTGGGAAATATAATTCAGCCTTACCAAATCTCTATGGCTTTTCATTTTCTCATCATACTCCACCTGTCAGCCCCATTAAATTAAGCATTGACTGTTTTTCCTATGCCAAGGAAAACATATAAACTTATAGAAATGAATATATCCTAAAGCCCCTCCTCAGAATTTCTACCTTACATTGATTACTCAAGATTTCACAGATCAATTTCAACCAATTGACAGAAAAACCCATAGGGTTTTTGGTCCTGGCAGAAAACAGATGGCACCCTCAAATTAAGTTGATTTGAAGACAGTTTACAAAGGGACAACTTAAAAGCAGTGGTCAGGTTATAAGGAATCCACAGGGATAGTGCAGTGCTCTGAGACTACTAACAGTGGTGCTCTTGCCACACCCTTTTCCAAAGACATGGGATAGGTCATTTTCCAGAATCCTGATAGGAAGAGTCACACAGACAGCTGCCTTCAGAAAACCAGGGATCTTCCAAACAGTGACACTGCCAGTTCAAGTCACCCCTACAAACTGATGAGCCAGAAGAACATGTGTTTTGATCTCTCTTTTCTCCTTTCCTCTGATCTGTCACAGGTACTTCCCACTGACAAGACACAGCAAAAGCCAGAGGGCAAAAGAATCCATGCTCACTCTCTTGGGGCAGAAACTAGTGTGGAGAGAGTGGAAAATTAACTAGAAAGAGTAAATGGATAAGATTTAGCAAAACCACCACCACCATCATCATCATCTTCCACACAGAAACTAGAAAGACCTAAAAATTACTTGAGTAATTTTTTTAGAGGTAAAAAAAAACAACACTGTTGAGTTGTTATGATTTATTAAAATTTAAGGTTCCTTGAGATAATATCTTGCTCATGTCATATATCTAATATATATTTAGTGCAATGTCTGGTTCATAGTAGTTGCTCAATAAATGTTAATTTAAGTGATTGAATTCAATCACATAAGATAGAGACACAATTTAAACACTAGAATGCCAATTATATATCACCATCTCCAAATATCATCTTAATTTTCAAATATCAGAAATGCTAGGAATTGAACAATTTAACTTCCATTGTTTACTCCTACTCCTATCATAAGGGATAAAAGAAAGCAGGAAAGGAGAAAATGAAAGGACCTGTGTGATTTACCAAATAAGTAATTAGCCTCCAATAAATCTGCATAGGCTGCAGAGGTTCTGTTGAACCTCTTAGTATTGAGCATGTAAGTTATTTTTCATGCCTTTGCAATAGCACAATAGCCAAGCAAGTTCTGAATCCTTACATTTGGAAAATGACTCTATATTTCTAATGCTAGTTTCTCTTTCAAACTATTTATAAATGATTTATTGTGGTAGCAAATCAAATCATGATAAGATAAAGGTTTTTAGAGGTCATTAAAGAGTTTTGGGGAAGTTTGTACAAAGATGCTAGTCTTCATTGTCTGAGTGATAAGGCAACTTAACAATTTATGTCAAAGTTTGCAAAATGCATTTGATAAACAGTTTACTCCGCAGGCATCAATCATACTTGCTCTCTGTGGTGTGTTGTATTTTTCATGAAGTGAACTTTAGTGACTTTGCCCATCTACAGGTTTTCATGATTGTGGCATGCTAAAGAGAGCTTCTCATCTCCACCCCACCCCCACACAGTTGCATTTCAAATCTCATAATGGAGCTGCCCTAATGCAGGTTGCCAACATGGGCACCCTCAACAGGATTGGTTTAGAAAGAAAGTCTGAGGAAGCTAGTGTCCTTGGAAAGGGAAGATTCAAAGAGCTCTTGGATCAGAGAAAATAGATATACTGGGGGCTGAGGGGGAGATAAAGTACGTTGTGAATGCACATTCATACATGTATAGCATTTCTAGGTGGTATAAGGATCAAATGGAGATAACATTTTGTAAAACTATAAATTCTCACAAAGTGAGGCATTATGTAGGAGGTATTCTTGATACAAGGTAAAGAGGTGATTCCCAGTGTCAGCTCTGGTCTTTGCTACATGTCCTCATCTGGAAAATGAGGATAATAATACCTGCACCATCCACCTCGTAAGGTCGTCCGTACATCAGACAGGGAAGCATAGGAATCCCCTTTGCAACCTAAATCACTGTGGTAAATGTTGGCTCAGGAGAGAGGATCTATTGATTGCTCTTCCACAATTTACAAAATAAATTAAAATACCCAAGACCACAGGACAACTTGGTTAACATACATTCATTCAGCTTTCTCAAATCTTACCATTTTAGAAGCATTTGCAACTGCTTATAAATCACTTCTCAAAATTGCCCTGAGCTGAAATGATATTTCTGAGTGCATGTTAAAAGCCTATAAATGCTTCTGTTCTTGAACAAAATGAAATCAGGTTACGTTAATAGAAGTATTAATTAATTTGCTCTAATTTTATTCAGCAGAATTAGCATTAGTGAAAAGTCTTTACCATTCTTGAGTACCCTGAAGTGCACGAGGCTTTCGAGATGGGGGCTTCAGCTGCAGCGCCTACCAGTGAGGATGAACACGCAGAAGATTACTCTCTCATTTGGAAACCTGAGACGTTACTGGGAAGTGCTGTGGGGTGTGTTATAATGAAAATACCAATCCACATTAGCCATGGTTGCCATAAGCAAAAATCTTAATATCTTGGCCAAACCTACTTAAGGTTCATGTAATAAACCCGCATTCCTAATTTTATTAGTGACGTGCCAAGTTAAGCACTCTGCTGGCCTTTAGACAGATTTATAGCTTGACTGTGTTGAATTAGTGGTGACTGACAAGAGGACATTGTTTTATAGGATGCTATTTAGATAAAAACCTGCAGGGTGTTTCTGTAATGTTGTCACTTCAAGTCCAAACAGGAAAAAAGAAATGTGTATTAAGGAGGACTCTTCATTAGCTTTTATGAGTTTAATCTAGTGCAGTCAAATGCTTCCTTATAAGGCAAGACATTTTAATGTACAGAGACAACCTTATCTCTGTTCCAGGCTTCAGAATAAAACAATTTCTTAGGCATAATACTGCATCAAAAAAAATTTTTTCAGTGAGTTAATCTTTATTAAACACTTAGAACAATACCTGGCACATAGCAAGCACTCTCTGTGTTTATTAAATAAGTTAAATAAATAAAATTGAAATTCATTTTCTCATTCTACAGTTTATATCTATATGTTTATATTTTAAAATAACATTTAGCTACTCTCCCCCTCCTTACCAGCATTTTCTTGCTAGTGAGGTATTCCAAATTGTTAGTCATTATTTCTCCCTGTGGTTTTTAAAATTTAGATACCTCCTGGTACAAGGAGGAAGATCAGACCCTTTAATTTACTCAAGGTTATCAGACCTAACGTTCCTCCTGGGTTTTCTTACTGAAAGTAATCTGCCTGTGAGTTATAGAAGATTGTATTGGCTTCAGATGGTTTTTTGGTGAGGATGTGAAGTTTTTGGCATCATCGTACCTCACGGTTAACAGCTGAATAATTTTGTAAACACAGACCCTGGAAGCCTTTTTGGTTTGGTTACTGGGAAACAAGTCTTCTTTGCAAACTAATGCCAAAGCCTATAAATGTGTTTTCCCCGTGACCTAAACAGGCTGTTGGCCTGAATGTCAAATTCATTAATCTAAATCCTCACCTGTCTCTCTTTTCTCATTAAAAAAAGATTCTCTGAACTCACTCTTCCCTTCTAGAACCAAAGATAAAGATAACTATGTCCGAAGCTGAATCTGTATCATCTCACTATAAGACTTTACTTGAAACACAAATTTCCAAAACTCTTTAAAAACTAGTCAAAGAAACCAGCCAATGATAGTGATATTGTTCTCACATTTACCAAAATACTCTCCTACTGCTTCTGCATCATTAGCAGAGAGGTATATAACAAATAGATTGTGACAGGCATAGAGGGAAATTCTAAAATGTGTCTTTGGTTTTACTTGAGTCTTCCCGGACACTTTGGGTCCCGGTGCAAATTTACTGAAGAGCGAAGATATCTTTCAGCAGCATTTTCATTATTTTATCTGAGGAGCTGAGAATATCCAAAAAGTATTCATTATTTTTCCCAGCTCTTCATTAGCTGCACTTAATATCTTCACTTACCCAAGCTTAATCCCAACAGTTAAAGAACTTGTGCAAGATCACAAGGAAATAAGTGGCCCCAATGACCCCAACCTCTACATTTTATGGGGTTTATTTCCACAAAACATGGCCCCTCCCTGGGGCCCTCAACCACTTTGGTAATTCAAGTACAAAGAATTCAAATTAAGCATCATCTGTTCTAACTCTCATTTTTAATGTTCCTAATTTTTTCGGTCAAATGTCCAGTTATAAAATGCAGAGAGTCTGGATTTGGGTCTCGCCTCTTCTGCAAGTAAGAGGTATGATTCCTGTGAGGCTCACTTTTCTCACCTATAAAATAAAGTTAACAACAGTACCTCCCTCATTGGGTTATTTTGAGGATTGCATAGAAAATTAAATGTGAAGTTGTTAAAACAGTGCCTAGCACACAGTAGATGTCTAATAAGTGCTAGCTTAAACATTATTATTATTATTAATTGTATCTCTCTTTGAAATGAAAAAAAACAAAAACAGGTTAAACCAGGACTGACTTCTGCTGTATTTCATCTGCTTGGTGACCTTCCAGACATGTACAAGGGTGAGCTTAGCAGTATCAACACGGGTACAGGGGATGAAGTCCTGGAAACTGTCACTGTATCGGCTATCCCTGCCTCTGCAATGCCTGTCTCCTCCAGTACTCAGATTGAAGTGTGTGTGCATGTGTGTGCATGTTTCTGTGTGTATCCACGTGTGCATAAATGTATGTATGTGTCGAGTCCTATGGTAGAGCTATGTGATAAAAATTAATATGAAACGAGTGAATGGCAACTTGGCACTAAAATATTATTTCATCATTACAATATTACGATTCCTACAAGACTGCTTTTATTTACAAACTATTTTATTTTAGGTAGAGAGATAGCTTTGTAAATTCTAGTTTGAAAAGCAGTTTCCATCATTACACAATGATGTCATCACTTCTCTTCTCCCTTCTCTTCTCTTCCTTCTCTCTCTTCCTCTCTCTAGGTCTTAGATGGCAGATGAGCCTCCTCTCCCCTTCTCTGCCCCATTAATTGTGCTACTTGCTTTCTGGGGCCTGGATAAAGTCACATGGCTGAGGTGCCACCTCTAATCCCATTTTTCATTTGTATACTGGATTTTGCTAACCACTTTTTAAATAAAAATACAGCATGATTCTAATGTACTGAGGAGTTCCACGGATAACCATATAATTTCAAAACGATACTGATTTTGTTTATATGCAGCATAATCTTTTACAGTCTTTAGTCTTTATTTGAAGCATTGCAAAGTGGATTTTTATGAAAGGTATTATAAAGGACTCCTTGTTTCTTCATAACAGATCTGAACGTTAACTGATCAGAGTTCAGATAAATAGTCTTTACTCTCCATTAAAATATTAAAAAGCCTTTGGTAAAAAACTGGCATAAAGATCCTTCATTCTTGTTTAATGAACACTTGTTGGCAAGTATAACACTTTAATAGCTTTGCAGAATGAATTTTGTGTGTGCATCCTCCATTTCCCTGTCAGACACTTGTCCAGGTGCTGGAAATTTATTGGGGGAAGCATATTTTTACTCATTAGTTTTGTATTTGATTACAGAACAGTAAAATATGAACCACCAAGTCCCCGAGGCATAGCTGTGTACATTGAGATTAGTAATTGCATGTCATCGTGTTTTCCATGGGAATTTATATGGACAGATAGGATAGGTGTTTCTTAAGTAGGTTTAAAAGCAGAGCAAATTTGTATTTAATCTATTTTTGCAGCTATAGTTTTCCTAATGGAGAAAAGGTTAGGCTATATCATATATTTTAACCATAGTTTTAATTTATTTTTTTTCTTCCCAGTTGAAGTATATCAGATTTTCATGCTAACCAGTACTAAAAAAAAAAAAAAATCAGTGTTTATAAGAACGATATGATATAAAACCTGTCAACAGAGACCAGTTTTGCCCACATTCCAGCGAGTACAATGAGGAAGGATGATTATAGGTGTAGACAAGCTTCGCCATTCAAAGGAGTTTAAATACAAAACAGAAATTACAGGTTGATCTTCATGATATGTTTTTTTTTTAACTTACACAGTTTTGGATTTTTCTTTTTGTATGAAGACTGTAGTTTCTCCCTTTAAGAAGTTATGTGTTTGGAGGCTGAGATCATAATACTTTTTAGTTACGCTTACAAAGAGAAATTATTATTTTGTTGTCTTGCATAGAATAGTAATAATAAAAGAGGTGAATTAAATAAGTGATTTTGCTCTCGTTTGTGCTACAGTTAAACAGTGCCAATCATGTGCTCTTTTCTATAAAGATGTTCATAAATGCAATTTCCAAAACAGAACCTAATGAGGTACTTAATGGTCACAAAACTGGCACATTTGATAATTGTTTCTTACCGATTTTTTGCTGATGCAGCATAGTGATAAATAGGGCGCAAGTTAACTAAACTTGTTCTTGAGCCACTAGATAAAACAAAAGCAGGAAAAGAACTTCAGTAATGTTATTTCTTATAGAGTGAATGAGCACTTGATGGTATCCTTCTAGGATCAGTGAGAAAACTTTAGACAGAGAGTGTCTATTCTCTGAAGCAGAAACCCCTCTTCACCTGGACGGTATGACAGGGTTTCTGTAACTTATTTCCTTATACTGTGTCTCACTGAGAAAAACTAAGATATTTTACTTCCAAGATTCTCAGCGATCAAAAAATGAATAAATACAATTTTTGGTCACTTACTCTGAGCCTCCCTATGACAATCCCATATAGAAATAATTGTACTCATTTTAAAATTAGGTTCCCAAGGCTTAGCAAGGTTAAGACTTTCACACAGAAGAAAGGTTGTGGAATATAAAGACTGCAGTCTTAGCGAAGTATGTAAAATGAGTTTGAATCCACAAGCTACTATTTGTTTTGTAGCTTTGTGAGACACTTAGTGTCTTTTATCCTCGGTTTTCTTGTCTATACCATGAGGATAATAATACTTATAGTGTTTAAGGATTAGAAATGATGTCTTTAATGCAGCTTGGGCTATGATTTGAGGATATTAACTGATCATGAGTGGTAAATGCACACACACAGCTGCCAAAGAATTCAGTGAAAGTGGAATTGGAAGACAGGTATCCCTGTCTGCAAAACTCAGGGCCTTTCCAATATACCACTCTGTCTTTTAAAAACATTAGGTAAAGGTAATTTTTTTTTGTCTCACAGCACACAAAGCAAGTTTAAAATGTAATTGAGAGATATTTGAGTCTTTAAATGTGACATGATTTTACAAGTGTCTTTAATAAAAGTACACTAAAGGAATAGTCAACCTCATGACTCCAAACCTGGCTATGTATGACCTTTTTCAACCATTTTTAATAATATTGGATAAAATTCTTTTACTCAAAACACATGCAGAGATTTATTTCTCTTTACCCTCAGTTACTAGTGATGGAATCTAATTTGGAGTCTGTGGGCGTGTGCTCAGTTCTTGACATTATACTAAGTGGTTAACTTGAGACCACTTTTTAATGGAGAATGATCTAGATTAAAATTAAAATGTATAAATGGCTGAAAAAAATAATCTAAAATCTTTACTAGATATTATTCTTTCAAAAAAAGAAGGAAAGAATAGTGTAATTTAAAAGCTACTACCTCTAGTTTTCTTTAAATTACATCAATGTTTTATGGCAGATGGATTGTGTTCATTTTGTTGTTAATGTTTGTAAATTCCCAATGACTTCAAAAGAGCCATGCCTACTAAGAATAGTGTGCATTTCACAGCTGAGATTTAAGGGATTTGAGGGACTCAGAAAAGCTGAGAGATAATTGAAGACTCACCGGGGAGGCATAGAAGGGGTCAGAACTGCAAAGGAAGGCTCAAGGAGGATTGTAGGGGCTCCAAAGGAGCCGTGAGCAAATCTGTGTAACAAGTGAAAGTCAAAGGAGTTCCTAATGGCAGAGGAATGATGAAAGAGAATTAGAATGTCATGGGAACAAGAAAGAGGATATACATATAGGCTAACTATCCCCAGAGTGCTACACTCATTCTGGGCAACCTCACCTATCTGCATCTGACTATATCTAGCCTATATGTTCATAACCTACTCCCCAGTGCCAGACCACAAATCCAAATGTCTGCTGAACATCTCTGGGTTGGCCAATAGACACTTCACACTCAGCATGCCCCAGATTGAATTCATCATCTCTCTTCCCCAGCTCATAACTTAGGTGTGAGAGTAGCTCAGAGAATCTTTCCAACTCATAACCTCCTTTTAAAATCTTGTGGTTCTGAGATGGTGTTCTGGTATTTGGCTTCTCTCTGCTTACTATTTTAGATTGATACTTTGGTTTCAGTGCCTGCCTGGACCTCAGTTTCAACTTTATTTTATTTTATGCTCTGTAGTACCACAGGTCATCACTGGGTCCACATCCCTCAAGTAATGTAGTAACTTGGCTTTCTGTTTGTCTCAGATGAGTTTATCCCTTTATCTAATCTAGAATGGGAACTTGTTTTAGATTCTCCTTTCCACTTTATTCTCTTTGTCTAATAAGCCAGGTCTCAGCAATTCTACCGCAAAAATCTTTCTCCTATTCCTTTAAGTCACTCATATCTTCTTTTCCCACTCTCATTTACCTGAGTTCATTATTTTATCAACCTTTGACTGAAACATTGAAACAATCTCCTACCTGGTTTCCCTCTCTGCACTTTTTGCACTTTTTTCCCTCCCACCCTTTTTGCCTAAATCAAGTTTTGCAAATATAAATACAAATATATCAAATTAGTTATTCCAATTAAAATTATCAGTGTCCCCCCATTGTCTTCAAGACAAAGTCCAACCTCCTTAACATGGCATATAAATCTTTGCTAAGTTCACCCCTGTATGACCAGGAGCCGCCATCGTGGCCATTCACATGCAGGTTCACATTAGATTCGAACAGATGGTAATGAAACAATGGAGCCAAGAACTGGTAGGCCATCATCTTTATCCTACCTTGCACCCAGCAGGCAAGAAATACACACAATGGGAAAACGCTTCCCTTTCCATTCAGGGCTCCCAAAGCCACTGACTTATCCAAGTTTCCTAGAATCAAAGTTTTCTAGCTCATTAACCTTATTCACCTCTGTTTCCCATCTCCTTCATTCTGCACAAACTCTGCACAAACTGGCTTCTCCTTTAGCACTCTGTCATCTTGGCTGCTTCTCCTCCTCTCCATGTGGCCTTTCTCTGCTTTCCTTTTATAGCCTAGAAATCAAAACCTTTAATCCAATATACAAATAAAGAAGTCTCTGATACAAAGTAATTTATCTGAGGCATAAATGGGATTGCTCATAAGTGTGCACCATCCCCTATCATGCAACAGTATGGGGAAAAGCTTAGTCTTAAAACTAAGCCTTAGGCTATAACGACTGGCCTGCTTACAGCCTGTCCTCCATACCCAATGCAAACTATAAGCAAGCAAACATATATATCATATTTACAAATTTATTTGACCAATAGTCACCCTCCAGCCACACTAAACTACTTGCAACTTAATGTCATGACATTCTTCCACACACCTTTTCTATCCCTATATTTGAAATGCTTTTCTCTCAGTCACCTCCCACTGTAAACTTGATGAACAATTCTTACTCTTTAAGACCCAGCTCAAGTATTACCCAATTGAGAAAGCCTTCTAAGAGACTCTTTAGTTCAATCTCTGTAATCATGGCTAGACATACCCAAATTGTATTACCATGGAAGGAAAGGGACCAGAAATGCCCAAGGCTTGCACGTAGATCCACACAATAGAATGGGAACATTTGAGTTGGGCCATACCCAGCTAAAGATGTTGGAAGGAAGTCTGGCTTAGAAGATAAATCTTTGGAATAAGTCAAAATGCTACAGATAATAGTTCAGATCTGAAGAAAGTCAAATGAAAGTCATGGGTTTCCTACAAGAGAGATGAAGCTTGACAAAAGAAATCCAACAGCAGTCAATTAACTTCAGCAGGCAGATGGTTACTTGACATGTGGGAGTTTCATTAGAGAGAGCAGAGCCACAGTCCCTATGCTTACAGGTAGCTGGATGGTTTAATAAAATGGGGTTTCAGACACAGGAAACAAGACTGAACACCAGTAACAGGACAAGGCTAAAAGTGGAAAGCAGTTAGAGAAATAAGTTAAGAGCCAGTTGAAAGAAATGGAGACATACATTAAAGAGTGACTTGATGTTGTACGGGATCCTTCCACACTGCAACCTCAAACCTCAGTTTAGGGACTGAGTAAGGCCAAACCCCGGGGAGGGCAAAGTGTGACCCAGCCTTGCTATACTGAAGCTGTGTGGCCAGAGCCCGGCGAAACCTGACACCGTCCAAGCTCCAGCTGATATTAATTCTGTCAGGGTGGCGGCTTTTCTTGATATTTGGCATAATTTTTTTTTCTTAATTTTATTCAATGCAATTTGAACCAATTATTACACCATTATGCCTAACTTCTGTTACACCTTTTCTTGCCTTTCTCTAGAGTCTCTCTCCTTGATATTTGCAGACTGCCAGTGTTTGTAAATTGTCAACACATCCCTGTTAACTGTTGTTTAGTCAGCACTCTTTCCACTTTATCCCTGTATTCCAGGCCATTTGTTACATAAGCATTTCCCCAGTTTAGGCATGCCTTTATCTTTCTGACATGAAAATAACCTCACTCAAAAGGGGAAACCAGGAAGTGGTTCTCGGCATTCTGCACACCACTGCTGTAGAAATGCAGTTCCCATCCTCTCTGCAGGGTGTCCAGCTCCGTCTGTTTCTCTGGAGAAAAATCTTCAGTTTCCTTTCTCAAATTTTAATGACCTCCTTGCCTGGGATTGTATACTGTAAGCAATCAAATCACATACCAACCCTGAAAAATTTTGTTTGATTTTATGGCTTAGTGGGTACAGGCAGTAGCTTTAAAGACATAGAGTCCAGATTTGAGGTCTATTTTTGCTATGCAAACTTGGCCAAGTTTCTCAATTTTTATAAGCCTCAGTTTTCCCATCTGTATAATGGGCATGGTCTAGAACTCAAAAAGCTGCTGTAAAAAGAAAATATAGGTGAACACTTAGTACAATATCACTTACACAATAATTATTTAACAAAATGGTGAGTCATTATTACACATGTAGAAAAAAGCTCTTGGACCCCGATTCTTTATTAGGGCAAGGGCATCTTTTTTTTTTCTTTGGAGTTATCAAAGTTGACATTTCCTAGGATTTAGCAGTTGACAGAAGAAGTTTGCCAGTCACTGGGGGTTTTATTTGAGGTTCCTGTCACCTTTCAGTTAGAATCCTTATTGATCCACACTATCTCTGGATGGAGATTCATGACTAAATGCATTTGGTGAGTGCTACCCTCTCCTCACCTCATACAAAAAAAAAAATGTTGAAAGGGCATTTCAGATGAAAATATAAAGGTGAATTCTGATTGCCTAATACTTTGGGCATGGATGGCCAGCATAGTTTATGCACATTCATCATCTTAATTCCATCTTCACCCTAAATCTGTAGGGTAGGTATCGTTATCTTCACCTTACTTAAGAGGAAACTGAAGCTCTTTGTTTTTAAGTACATTAGAGCTAATTAAGTGCAAAATCTAGATCAGGGGTCGGGAACCTATGGCTCACGAACCAGATGTGGCTCTTTTGATGGCTGTGTCTGGCTCACAGACAAATCTTTAATTAAAAAAAAAATGTTAAAAATATAAAACAAGCCCTGGCTGGTTGGCTCAGCGGTAGAGCGTCGGCCTAGCGTGCGGAGGACCCAGGTTCGATTCCCAGCCAGGGCACACAGGAGAAGCGCCCATTTGCTTCTCCACCCCTCCGCCGCACTTTCCTCCCTGTCTCTCTCTTCCCCTCCCGCAGCCAAGGCTCCATTGGAGCAAAGATGGCCCGGGCGCTGGGGATGGCTCTGTGGCCTCTGCCTCAGGCGCTAGAGTGGCTCTGGTCGCAACATGGCAACGCCCAGGATGGGCAGAGCATCGCCCCCTGGTGGGCAGAACGTCGCCCCATGGTGGGCGTGCCGGGTGGATCCCGGTCGGGCGCATGCGGGAGTCTGTCTGACTGTCTCTCCCTGTTTCCAGCTTCAGAAAAAAAAAAAAAAATGTAAAAAAAAAAAAAAAAAAAATATATATATATATATATATATATATATATATATATATATATATATATATATATAAAACATTCTTGCCTGACCAGGCGGTGGCGCAGTGGATAGAGTGTCGGACTGGGATGCAGAAGACCCAGGTTCGAGACCCTGAGGTCGCCAGCTTGAGCACAACCTCATCTGAGTTGAGCAAAAAAGAGCTCACCAGCTCGGACCTAAGGTCCCTGAGCAAGGGGTCACTTGGTCTGCTGAAGGCCCATGGTCAAGGCACATATGAGAAAGCAATCAATGAACAACTAAGGTGTCGCTAAGAGAAACTGATGATTGATGCTTCTCATCTCTCTCCGTTCCTGTCTGTTTGTCCCTATCTATCCCTCTCTCTGACTCTCTCTCTGTCCTTGTAATAAAAAAAATTTTTTAAAAAGTTTAAAAAAATATAAAACATTCTCATGTCCTAAAATCCATTCATTTCCTACCGCTCATGTTCATGGTTACAGGTGGCTGGAGCCAATCACAGCTGTCCTCTGAGACAACACCAAATTTTTATTGGATAATGCATAACATACACCGGTTGTTGTATGGCTCTCACAGAATTACATTTTAAAATATGTGGTGCTCATGGCTCTCTCAGTCAAAAAGGTTACCAACCCCTGATCTAGATCTCTTCACACCACATCTCATGCTAAATCCAGTCTTCCAGGCAATTGGCTAAAAAAAAAAAAAAGGGTTTTCAAGACCTTATTGGTCACTATATTGTCTCTTAGTAGTTTTAAACGTGAAACCAACATTTCTGAGTTTGAGTCATGGCTCTACCTTTCAAGAACTATGTTATCCTGGGCCTGTGTTTAAAGCTATTTTAAGCCTCATTTCTATCTGCAGAATGAATCTGACAACCCCTTCATGGAATAGCTGAACCTCACGGGACAGTGCCTCTCTTCCTCCTCTTTCTTTTCTGTTTTAGGCCGTTGGCAAATATTCTCAGCTCTATTTTTATGTTTGTTTGTTTGTTTGTTTTTCTGAACAAAACTCTTTTGTCCATGAAATTGTTAATGATGTTTAGATACACTGATGTAAAAAACAAAATGAATCCTTGAATCTTGGATTAAAAGTTCAAATACCTTGAGATATGCCTCACTAATGGTCACCCAAAACACTTAATAATTTAAATATGCATAGTTCTGCCTTGTTTTATTATTAAAATGTGCCATCCAATGTTTAGGGAGAAGTGAAAAATAAGATGTTATTACCTGGGTGAAAAATGGGGAATTAATGTTTTATTTTTATTTAAAATGTCATAGAAAGTAGTCCCTACTCACCAGCAGATCACATTGCCACAATACTTAAAATTTATATTCAATGATATCATATAAGTCATTAAATTATTTCTGAAATCTCACAATTGTTTAGGAAATAACCAAATGATTTCACTTCTACCCAAGTTTGATGACTTTTTTCTTATCCAGACTATTCAAATTTTTCTGAATCCAGTAAATATTACCAAATTTCTTTTTGCTGTCTTCCACATAATCCCAAACTGATAAAGCTTTTATGTCCATTCTAAAATGAACAGATAGCCTCTGGTTTGGAGACAGTGCGGCTCAGTACAGAGAGGACTGGGCAGCCCTCACACTTGGGTTCAAAGGGCAGCTCCTCCACTTAAGGTCTTGTGTGACCTTGGACAAGATTCTCCCAGTTTTAATCACCTCCCTTATAAAAGCAGAGTGTGCACTCATTCTTTCATGATCAATTATAATCCATGGGGCACTGCTCTAGGCACTAAGGATATAGCAATGAACCCAGAACAAAAGAATTCCAACTTTTGAGAAGCTTGTGTTCCAGAGGGGGAGTTAGGAGTTAACAAGTAAACCAATTAAATAATGCCTAATGTGTCAGGTGGCGAAAAACAACATGACAAAAAAGAAAGCAGGTGAAAGATGATTGGGATTGGAAGAGAGGGGGATGAGCCATTGTTGATTCTAGAACCCCAGAGAATCGCCAGCATCTTTCAGAGTTTTGAGAACAGGCTACCTAGGAGTATGCACAAGAGTTCTTAAGAACTTTTGGTTGATTATAAAGGATGGAAGCAAAAAATGTTCACCATGAAAATAAAGCAGTGAAACAGGTATTTAAATTAACACCTGCTTTGGGAGGCAGTACAACATCAGGCTTTGGGGCAAGATGATTCTATCTGTATTCTCTTTCTGGTGTGGGGTATGGGAGTTGTGCCACTTCATCCTTCTGTGCCTCAACTCCCTCTACTACAAAATGGGTCTAGTATAACAGCTTCCTCAAGGAATGGCCACTAAGGATTGTCATATAACTCTTTCTGATGTAGCCATGTAAAACAACCATTATTTATAAAAGTAGCCCTTTCTACAACCAGTGTGATAAAGTTATTCTAATGAAGCACAGTGTTATCGCCCACCTTGAAATGTCAAAGTAGTATTAATGGTTCAAACTTTGATAGTCAGACTTCTTCACTAAATTTTTTGTTTGTGACAGAGACAGAGAGAAGGACAGGTAGGGACAGACAGACAGAAAGGGAGAGAGATGAGAAGCATCAATTCCTCATTGCAGCACCTTAGTTGTTCATTGGGTGCTCTCCCATATGTGCCTTGACCAGGGGGCTACAGCAGACCAAGTGACCCCTTGCTCGAGCCAGCAACCTTGGGCTCAAGCTGGTGAGCCTTGCTCAAACCAAGTGAGCCTATGCTCATGCTGGCGACCTCAGGTTTTTTAACCTGGGTCGTCTGTGTCCCAGTCCAATGCTCTATCCACTGTGCCACCGCCTGGTCAGGCTTTACTAAATTTTGAATGCTCTTGCCTTTTACACCAATTTACAGAGACCATTTAAAATTCAAGTGAACGCAATTTTTTGTGTGTGTGTGTGAGGTGTCAGTTGTATTCATGAATAAAATTGAAGTCATTCCAACAAATGATACAAACAGATTGGTGTAGCTTGAGTGAGCTTCATAGAGCTAAACAGAAGAGGAAAAACAAACAAGATTCTTAGATATATCCTTCCCTTTTCTGTGGCCCAGGCTCTGCCTGTTGTCATGGCGGGTGCTATCACCAGCCACTCACGATTATAGAGGTTTTTCAGCCCAGATACTCAGGAGGGCTCTCAGAAGAATATTGCCATTCTGAGATTCCATACTCACGTCTTAGGGGTTTCATCTCCACTTGAAACTGAACGGAATCCCATTAATTATCACTTCAGGTAGTAAATCAGTTTCTCATATGTGAAAAGAATGCTGCAACCTGAGTTCCTCTTTTTGTTTGCGATAGCCAGAGGGTTATTACAGCCGGTATTGAACTCATAAGAATAATTTTAGCATTACTGCAACAACAAAGCATTTTGTAAATGCATAACCTTGTTTTTCTTAAAAAGCCCTGAATAACTGTGAAGTCACATTGCTGGTTTAAGTGTGATAGCATTTCTCTCTCTGCTTCCTCCAACTTTAAAAGCATTTATTCAGTCCATGGCTTTAAAGTCAAGGCAATGTGCTGATTGACTGTGCTGACATAATTGTGTTAATGACAAGACACGACGGCTACATTGTTAGATAGGTCACTTATCATCACTATTTATTTAGTTCCCTCTGCCAAGTCTGAATTATACTTTTTATACATTGTGGTTAGAGTCAGTCATTTAAAGTGCTTCAGTGTTGAAACAACATTTTTTTTACAAGTCTTTTAGCTGTAGTTCAGGAGAAAAAAAAGTCTTCTACAGCATCATTAAACAGGGTTCAAAGTAAGTCCTTGCTGAAAGATGTGAAGTTTGAACTCTTAGGAAATGAAATCTTTGATCTCCAAAATGATTAGTGAAAACATTTTTGTACACAGGCCCATTTTTATCTCATGTTAAGAAAAATAATACAATTTAATCTACATTATACTTCTCATTCTGCTGCCTCAAGTCAACCTCTGTCGCTAGTGTCTAGAACTGCCCTATGCTCTTTGCTGAGGGAAGAAACTGGAGACAGGCCGATCTTGCAAGGCATCGGAACTCTTTGGTTGAATACAAAAAAACCTTACTTATGTGGTGCCACCGTCATATTTTGAAAAGATGGTATTTCAAAGATATGACATTCTCAAGATCTTTTTTCTTTTCAGGTGAAAGTAGAGAATTAATATTAAAAAAATAAACAAATAGCCATGAGTCATTAGACTGAGCTATTTACACCAGAGGTTATCCTAGGCCATTCTGTAACAATAGAAAGTACTATAAGGCCTTTGGGATCAGAAAGGAGAATAAATGATAAAATAGTTAGCACATAAGCAGAACAAACTCTAAACTGGCCTGCAGAAAATGAATGTTAAAATGGAGTTGGGTAAACTGAATGCTCAAATTGTCTTCCAACTTCATAGAACTGGCTTTCATTCTTATCTCATCTTTAATTTTTTTGTTTAAGATGCATTTTAAAGCAATATTTATTTATTTATTTATTTACTGGGTGCCAGACACTATTCTTGTCTCTTGGATATCTTAGTGAACAAATCCAAGCTCCTGTCCTCATGACGCTTGCATTCTATGGATGAGATACTTGCCCATGTTTACATGTGAAAGCTACAAACTCAGGCTAGAAATTCTCTAGTATATTTGTAGGCATGTAACTGCTGGGTCATATGGTATGCTTATTATTGGTTTTACTGATTTTACCAAACTGATTTCTAACATGATCACATCAGTTTATATGTATGAGAGCTCCCCCTCATCTCACCAACCCTTGACATTTATGTACTTTTAGATATTTTAAATCTGATGGGTAAGAAATGTTATACTATTATAAATTAAACTTGCATTTCATGACTATGAAGAAGGTTAGGCATCTTCATTGTTCAGTCACTCAGTTTGTTGTTGGTTGATCACCACTCTGTTTCTTCTTTACTGGTTCATATTGCTGGCTCAATTTTTTTTCACTTGCTCATTTTTTATTTGGGATGCTTGTCTTTTTCCATTGATTTTTTTGGAAGTTTTCATGTGTTCAGGTTTATAATGATTTTCCATTACGTACAGTAAATAATTTTACCCAGTCTGTGCCTTTCTTCTTTTTTCTCTTTATGCTTTCATTTGATGAACAGAAGTTTTTAATGCAAATATTTTCATTTTTTTTTTCTTTTGGCTTTTCTATTAAATTGCCTTGTCTCAACCTCGGATAATAAAGACATTCTCCAATTTTTTAAAGTGTTTTTAAGTTTTGCTTTCACATTTAGGTCTCTAACTCACCAGGATAAACTTATGTGTTTGGTATGAGGTAAAAGTTCACTTTTTTTTTCCTTATATAGATAACTGGTGTAATGCCTTATAGTTCTGTATGTTCATAGAGTTCTCTGGACAACTGGTCCAATTACCTCTGTCCCGCTAGTCCAAGTGTCTATTTGTGACTCAATAACTTTGTATTAATTACATAAATACAATTATAATGATAATGCTTCTTTTTTTTTAATTTTATTTATTCATTTTAGAGAGGAAAGAGAGAGGGAGAAAGAGAGACAGAGAAAGAGAGAGAGAGAGAGAGAGAGAGAGAAAGGAGAGAGAGACAGAGGGGAGGAGCTGGAAGCATCAACTCCCATATGTGCCTTGACCAGGCAAGCCCAGGGTTTCAAACCGGCGACCTCAGCATTTCCAGGTCGACACTTTATCCACTGCGCCACCACAGGTCAGGCTATAATGCTTCTTAATATGTAAGATAAGATGCCTCATTTTATTTCTCTAAATCATCTTAACCCTTCTCATTTCCATATTAATTTTATAATAATTTGTCAGATTTCATTTAAAAAGTCCTACTCAAATTTTTATTAGGATTCCTAGATTAATTTTGGGGGAAGATTGTACAAATATAATGTCTTCTTATTCATAAACATGATCTCTCCACTTACTTAAATCCTCTTAAAGTTTTAAATGATAAATAAGATTATCTCACAATAATTTTTTCTCAAAATGTTCTTATCTGGCTTAAGTGTTAAGTTATAATAGCTTAATAAAATTAAGTAAGAACTATTTACTTATTTTATCCTAAAATGATTTATATTAAATTGGAAATTTTTGTTCCTTAAATATTTAGTGGATATGATCTTTAAAAGGATTTAGTTTTACTGTAGTCGAATTTCTACTATTTATACAATGTATTTATTGTTTCCAGGCTATTCAGTTTTTCTAATACTTTTATTGTCAGTTGTAGTAACTTATAGTTTTCTAGAAACTTTTCTACACCATCTAATTTTCAAATATATTCACATAATGTTTCACACCATTTTAATTAAATATGTACTCTTTATAGTTAGTTATGCTTTAGCTATTATTCTTAATATTTTTTATATTTTCTTCTTTCTCTTATATCTTATCTTTTTTCTTCAACCAGTTCTGCCACAGGTTTGATGATATTTTAGACTCTTCAAAAGATCATCAGGATTTTAAAGATTTTTTTCTTGTCTCTTATTTTATTAATTTTTACTCTGATTTTTAACATTTTCTATCTTCTTTTTTATGCAGTTTTACTTCTGTTTTCTAAACTTCTTTAGTTGAATAATAATTCAATAATATTCAGTCTTTCTTTTAAGAATTCAGGACTATAAATTCTATGTATCACTTTAGCTGAACTTTGCAAATTTTATGTAGTACTTTTGCTTCTACAGAATCTTAAATATCTTTTAAAATCTATTACAGTTTCTTCTTTGACATGTTATTTAGAAATAAAATTTTAAATTTTTTTTAAATAATTTTTATTTTTTTAATGGGGTGACATCAATAAATCAGGATACATATATTCAAAGATAACAAGTCCAGGTTATCTTGTCATTCAATTATGTTGCATACCCATCACCCAAAGTTAGATTGTCCTCTGTCACCTTCTATCTAGTTTTCTTTGTGCGCCTCCCCCTCTCCTTTCCCTCTCCCTTTCCCCCCTCCCCCCGTAACCACCACACTCTTATCAATGTCTCTTAGTTTCACTTTTATGTCCCACCTACGTATGGAATAATGCAGTTCCTGGTTTTTTTCTGATTTACTTATTTCACTTCGTATCATGTTATCAAGATCCCACCATTTTGCTGTAAATGATCCGATGTCATCATTTCTTATGGCTGAGTAGTATTCCATAGTGTATATGTGCCATATCTTCTTTATCCAGTCATCTATTGACGGGCTTTTTGGTTGTTTCCATGTCCTGGCCACTGTGAACAATGCTGCAATGAACATGGGGCTGCATGTGTCTTTACGTATCAATGTTTCTGAGTTTTGGGGGTATATACCCAGTAGAGAGATTGCTGGGTCATAAGGTAGTTCTATTTTCAGTTTTCTGAGGAACCACCATACTTTCTTCCATAATGGTTGTACTACTTTACATATATGGAACTCTAAAGTTATTTTTATTTCATTTTGATTACTAAATTATTTCCCTACTGACCCCATCTTTAACTTGAACTAGTCATGTTTGTATTGTCTACAGTGACTCTTTTCTCTAAAAATTGAATTTTATACATTCCCATTACCAGTAGCTACAAACATTTTGTTTTTTCAATTTCAAAGTGAACATAAATGCAGTTTTATAATATTCAGTGTTCATTATAAATTCTAAATAAATGTTGGCTCTTGAAAATTTCTCATCCTTTTGTATTCTCTTTTAAAATGTATCTTCCTTCAATAGAAGTTTAGTGTTGTTAGTCCTAAAAAATACGTGGCCTGGAGCATAATCCCTAAACCCTGTTTACCCTAACATTCTACTAAATTTCTGAAAAACTTAATCACAAAAAATATATTAAACAATAAAATGTAGGGCTGTAGCCTATACCTTATCTGGTCATCTAGTCTGCTGATCTCTCTGAGCCCATGTGTGAAAGCCAAGAGCTTGTATTGCCCACTTAACACATTCAGCAGTGGAAGATCCCTGAGCAACTCTCAAAGTTCATTCCCCATGGGACATATTCTAGTATCTATTATGTATTCTAAAGGTAGGATTAGACCTTGATCAAGAGAAGTCTTTGGGACAAGCCCTACCACTTAAGTCTCATGAGAGGAAAGTCCAAGGATAGAGAACATGATGTAAAGACATTAAGACAGGAAGGTGTGTTAACACAGTCTGGTTCATTTTATAATCTATTCATTCCTTCCAATGAAAACATTACACTCCAATAAAGTAAGAAAACTTTGTGTGCATGTGGACTTTGTTTTTGTCCGTGACTCACTTCAGAGCTCCTTTTCCTTGAGGAGGAATGAAGGGGCAGTAGCATTGGGCTCTTGCCCCATACCTCAGCCTCCAATAGTTCCATTGTTTCAACATGATTTGCAGACTGATGACCATGGAGCAAAAACACTTGCCACAACCAAAGAGAAATGTACCAGCATTGAGAGATTAAAATCCTGCTCTGGCCAGATTTTCCCCATGACTTTGTGACCAATTCAGCATTAACATGAAGAAATAATTACATCGAGTAGAACTCAGGTGGTTGGCATTCCATAAAGTTATTGAACAGGGAAGAATATGAAGCTGTAATGAAATGCACAGTATAACTAACAAGAGAGGGATGTCTATCACTTAAACTAGGCGAATGCCGTACTGAAGTTGGTGAATGATTATTTCACTTATTTACTGAATGTTTATGATAGTAAGAGCAAGTGTTTATATAGCATCTACTAGATACTAAACCCTTTATATTTGAAAATATATTTAACATTTATGTTAATCATTTGATATTATTGTCTTCTCTGTTTTATGGATGTTGCAACTGAGGCATGACAAAATTAAATATCACATTGCTAGTTGGTGACAAAGCTGAGATTCTAATGTAGTTGGACTATATACAGAGTCCAGGTTCTCCTTAACCACTCTGCTTTGTGATTGGAATACATATAGTAGAGTGTGCATCAGTAGAAAGATGGTACATAAGCTCGAACAAAATGTAAACCCTGTTTTCTATCCTCAAGGAGTTTAGTCTAGTTAGAGTGATGCCCATGTAAATAGCTAAGTAAAATACAGTATTGAAATGTAATATGCCTAAGAAAAACAACCTAAGAGAGGAACCCAATGATTCTCATAGGTTCATGCCAAATGGAGGAAACTGTATCTAAGACGAGACCTAAAATACTAAATAGTAATCAGTGACAGTGAAAGGAGAGAGTTACAGGCAGAGGAAAAAAATGCGAAGGTCCTCGTCACAGCCACTATGTTGGAGAAGCAATGTGCAAAGACAGGATAGTAAGTTCTAGCAGATCTCCCTCACGAAGTGATACCACACTTAAAACCAACTAGACTAGAAATAATTGTGCTAAGAAACTAAACAAACTAATAAGTCCTAAAACTTAAGAGAGGCCATCTTCATAATGGCCTAACTGCCTAACAAAGTAAGAAAAATATAGGATGCAAAACATAAAAATAGAACAAACTTTCTTAACTTCTGACAAGCTGATGGACTGCAACATGTCAGACAGATAAATTATAATGTTCAATGATTTTTTATGTGTTTCTCCCTCATACACTCTCCACCAAACTCTAAATTCCTTGAGTACAGAAATCATGTCTAAATTATATCTAAATTTTCTTTAAAAAAAAGCCCAAATTAGACATCATTGATGTATTACCATTACTTTTTATTGGTGAACAGTGTCTCTACCATGACTATTTACATCTCATATTCTTCATTTGTTAATGTTTTTTAAGACCTTGGTGTTTTTGACTACTAAGAAAGAAAATAATACAATTGTAAAGGCCGACATAAGATAGTATATTATCCTTGTTTGAAAATTTTTTCTCAAAGTGAAATTTATCCTCCAGGATATAATAGTTCCTTTCTGGTTATTATAATGTGAGTAAATATGGAGCTCCATACAAATATTGAGTTGACATTATTTTTCCGATATCTTTCTACTGTTATAAGAATAAATGGGCAGTGTATTTTTGGAACACAGTATCTTCCTTTCTTCTTCAGACAAATTCTAAGCTATTAGAGAAATCAGCATTTGATACTTATTTAAAACAATGAACATATTTTACCTGTAGGCTAAAGAAGATGAAATTTTTTTCAGTTTTATTGAGTGTTTTTGACACCTCAAGGTCACTTTGACCATGTCACATCAGTTCAGACAGTGAAGCACTCTCATAATTTTCTTTAATATAATGAGGATACCGTAGGCAATAAGGACTTTTCTTGAACATGATGAATGGATGCATGACATAGAATGACTTTTCTAATAACTGCCATCAAAAATATTGACAGATTATGTACATGAATCTGTGAATACATATGTGTAATTTCCTTCACTCCCTCAATATCAAGATTTTATTTAATCTAAAATAAAAGATAAAAGATTGTCAAGGTAAAAAATACTTTTACAAGAAGTCTTATTTTCAATTGATACATGTCAATAGCTAGGTAGATTCAACTATTACTACTGTTGAATGTCACCTGAACTCAGGTGTCATTTCTTCCAAGTATATATATTGAGTGCCTACAATGTTCCAGGCACTGTATTTGGCTTCAGGAATATAATAATCATAATAGTGCATAAGATAGATACATATACTCCTAGAGTCACACCATACTGCAGTGTAAACTAAACAGTCTTCAGGGTAAATCCTGAAGACAGTCATATATGCAGCAAACACACTGCTAGTGGGAAGCCAATTTCTGTTATTATTTCTCTTAAGCAGAGACTGGTAACTAAAACAATTATTTTCCTAAATCTATTTTGTTCAGTTCTTTTTACTGATATTAACTCATTCAGACAGGGAAAACACCAAAAGAAATCTCTACATACATGCAAATATTCAACCAGGTTTGACAATTGTTTATCTAAACTGCTTTATGATAAACTTCCTATGTGTCATCCTTCTCCTCATGTGCCCAACTCTAGGTGTCTACAGCCTACTCACATGCAGTAAAGAAACTAACATCAGATTCCCATTAATTTGACTCCCACATTGTACCATACCTTTCAACCAAACCAAGATGATAGATTTTTATGATTCCTTCTGCACTGATAAAGGTTCTTCCCAATTGCATCAGTCAATGTGTAACTCAGAGTTTCGTTTCACGGGAGTTAAAATAAAAGTCCTATATCTTGATATGAAGTCAAAGAAAAGGATCAGCCTAAGTGGGTATTATTAAGTGAGTATTATTGCATTGTTTTCCTTATTATAATTTTTATTTCTAATTATAATTAGAAGAATGCTATTAGAATTTTGCTTTCAGGTTTCTAAGAGTTCTGTCAATTCTAGCTTATTTCTTGTTCTTAATATATATCTTTAAGCAATAAATTTCTGTAAGTCAGCCTCTCAAAATAGAAACTGTATCCCTTCAAGTGATTTATATATTCTAAATTTATCCCTTCATGAGGCTACCATATGTCTTTTCTTTCTCTTATTCTTTAAATCATATTTTCTACTTCAAGGCCAGTGGTTTGGTTTTGTTTTTAATTAGTGATAAAAAGTTTATCTTTATGTCATTCTTATTATTAAGTATACTTATAAAAATACACAAATGTTCAAAGTAAATTGAATAAGTCCTGCCAAGTTGTTTTATAGAACAAAAGGAAAACAGGCAAATTCCTTAAAGTAACTCAGTTTACTAGGTAAAATGTTGGGAATCACAAACTCTAATCTGGGAAAGATGACCATAAAGGTTAATTCTGAAGTATTAATAACTGACTTGAATAATTGTTAACCTGTTACCTAGTAATCCCTGATGAGCCATAATTCCCCAAATTAATTTTTTTTAAAAAAAGGAAGCCAAATACCTTGCCTGTCATTGAAGTCATGCAATTATATTTTTAAAATAATCTGTATCAGATTAAATAAATCTTCTTCTACTCTTAGTTTATCAAGGACTTTTTTATAGTCATTGATGGTTGTTAAATTTTAATCATCTTTTTACATTAATTGACATGATTATATTACATTTCTACTCTATTAATATGGGTGACATTAATTTTTGAATGTTAAACCGACCTTGCATTCTTGGGATAAACTTGACTTGATTATGAAGTATTTATTATTTTATTATGTCACTAAATTTTATTTTTAATATTTTTACAATTCTTGCAATGATATTTGTATGAGAAAGTGGCTTGTACTTATACTTTTTTTTCAAAGTCCTTGACAGATTTTAATATCAAGGTTATCCTGGCCTTTTTAAATAAATTAAGAAGTATTCTAGTCTTTGGGAGAAGTTGTGTAAGTTTGGTATATATATTTTTTAAATGTTGAGAAGAATTCACTGAAGAAGCCATGTTGGTTTAAAAACAACTTTTTTGTGGGAAGAATTTTATTAAAAAATTAATTTATTTAATGGATATAGAAACTGTTCAAAATTTCAATTTATGATTACATTAGTTTCTAAAAGACTTTTTTAAAGAAATGTATCTATTTTATTCTAAAACTTCATTTTTATTGGCATAAAGTTTTTCACATTATCTTAATATCCTTTCAATATCTCTAAGATTGAATACTATCTTATTTTTCAGTTATAAAATTGCTATCTTATAATTTGTATCTTCTCTCTTCTTTTTACTCATTCTATCAATTTGAGTCATTTCAAAGAACAAACTTTAAGCTTTAGTAATTTCTCTTCTGGTAAATTTTTTGGGGGGTTTTCTTCTTTTATTTTTTATTTTTTCTTTATTGTACTACTTTTGTTTTTTATTAGTTGTGGGGTTTCCTGCCACATTACCTGAAATTAATTCTAATAATATTAATTTTCAGCTTTTCTTCTTTTCTAATATATTCACTTAAGGTGTAAATTTCTTTCTAATCATAGCCTTAGCAAACTCCTAAAATTTGTATGTATTATATTTTCATTATCATTAGGTCAAAAATATTTTATAATTTTCCTACTGATTTTTTTCTATATAAAGTATTTATAAATATATTGCTTGATTTCCTAACAATTGGATGTTTTAATATTACTTTTTATTGATTTTTAGCCTAATCCATTGAGATCAGAAAACACACACTGATCTCAGTCTTCTAAAATTTGAGACTTGCTTGATAATCCAGGATGTGTTCAATTTTGCTAAATATTCAACATGCACATGAATATAATGTGTATTGTTAGATGCAGATATTTTATGTCTATATCTGCTTTATTAAATAATGAGATGTGTTCTACAGTTACAATGGTTATAGATATGTAGTTATACTTTTGTTTCTGTCAGTTTTTAACTTGTATATTTTAAAACTATCTTATTAGGAGCTCACAAATTTAAGAATATTATATATACCTGTTGGTTTGATCTTTTTATCATTCTGAAATATCATTGCTTTTTTTCTAAAAATATTCCTTTTTTGATGTTATTATAAATATAGCTGTTTTCTTTTGGTTAAGATTTATATTACTCTTTTGTAAATTTTAAATTTTTTGGTGTACTTCTATTTAAATATGTCTTATAGAAGCAATATATAATTGACTTTTGTTTCTCATTTGGTCTGACAATCTTTATTTTGAATTGACTTTTTGGTCCATTTACATTAAATGTCATTACTGAGATTTGTCTATTATGGCTGTAATCTTACTACTTGTTTTCTATTTTTTCAGTTTATATATTTTTTCTCCTTTTCTGCCTCCTTTTAAATAAATTAAGTATTTTAAATCACCCCATTGTCTTTCTATTAAATTATTAGTATTTTATTATTTCTTTAACTCTTATCCTACAGATTAAAGTATGCATCTTGGCCCTGGTGGGTGGACTAAGCAGTAGAGTGTTGGCCTGGCATGTGGAGGATCTGGGTTCAATTCCCGGCCACAGCACACAGGAGAATTGTCCATCTGCTTCTCCACCCTTCCCCCTCTCCTTTTGCTCTATCTCTCTCTTTCTCTCCTGCAGCCAAGGCTCCATGGGAGCAAAGTTGGCCCATGGTGCTGAGGATGGCTCCATGGCCTCCGTCTCAGGTGCTAGAATGGCTCCAGTTGCAACGGAGCAACGACTCAGATGGGCAGAGCATTGCCGCCTGGTGGGCATGATGGGCAGGTTGGGTGCATGAGGGAGTCTGTCTGTCTGTCTGTCGTCCCTTGCTTCTCACTTTGGAAAAATACAAAAATATTTAAAAATAATTTAAAGTATGCATCTTGCTTTATTAAAGTCCAACATGAATTAATGTTTTTATCCTTTCCTAGATAATGCTATTATTATATGTTTACTCCCTTTGTCCTTTTGAAAACTTATTTTAATTCTACCTATATTTTGTACTACTCAAGACTTGAGTAGCATTATTTTTCACATAAATATTAATTTTAAAAACTTTTAAATTGATTTTAGAGAAAGAGAATGAGAAACAGGAACACTGATCTGTTCCTGTATGTGCCCTGACTGGGGGTCATACCATCAACCTACAGGTTTTGGAACAATGCTCTAACCAGTTGAGCTATAAATGGCCAGGGCATATAAATATTAATTTTTATTTATCTATGTTATTTAACACTGGTCAATGGTTTTTCTCTTTCTTTTTCTCTTTTTTCATCTTTTTTTTGACATTGAGCTTTCTGAAATTTAGTTGGTCTGCTACTTGAAAAGCTAGCAAAGAAATCATTTACACAGCAGATTACAGTTTCAGCAGAGCAATTTGCCTCATGCAGGTTGAGACAAGGTGACCATGAAAGAAGTCTAAAACCTGGATTTTATGCCAGGCTCCCTAGTAGCTGACTAAAGAATATGGAGCAAGTCTCTCAACTTGTCTATATCTGTATTCTTTTACCTTAAAATGATGGCATGGGATTATAGACAGTTGATCCTAATCTTAGTTTTCTGTTAATCTAAGACATTTGTCTTGGCCACTCTAATAGACTGTGCCATTATATTTTATTGTCTGTTAGTATTTTAATTATTAATTGATTTTTATTTAATTAAATTATAAATTCAATTATATTAAATTATTTTAATGCAATTAGAGCCATAATTATAGGTAAAAAATATTTTTCTATTGTTATTCAAATGTAAAAGTTGAGCAAACTAAAATGTTTCCATTTTACTCCAAATTATTACATAAGCATTATATTATTTACAGTTAACATTTTAATACAATTTTTGTTTTTTCTGATTATCTGTGATGCTTCCTTCCAAAGCTAAACACATATTCACACACAAAGAAATAAAAAGGCAAGTTTTTTTGTGATAACTTATTTTATGTTTCCAATCATCTCAAAATATGTCATGAAATTCTCAAAAATTTATTTTAATTCAGTTTAATTTATAATAAACATGCCACAGACTATTGTGGGTACTGTGTGGATAAATAAAAGAAAAATATTAGATTCAGTTAAAATAATTCCTAAGAGGTTGGAAATAAGAATTTAAAGAACAAATAAAATTTCTTATTTCTTGTTGCATAATAAGAATTCAGTAAATGTTGACTAAATGAATGAATGTCATGTGAAAATAAAAGAATTAAATTTTACAAACTCACCTGAACAGGAATGTAACAGGAATGTAACTGAAAGTGTATGACACCACATAATGACAATATGGAAATATCAGAATTATTTGATTCATATGTTTAAATAAAAAAGAAGCTTTTATGGAACAGGTCAGCTTTTTTGTCACTACAAGCCAATGGTATAGTAATTAGTATCTTTCAGAATTATTCCATTATAGCCATGTAGAAATTAATATTCATCTAGAGAAGTTCAAGGCAAGGAATATTTGTGTCTGCTTTAAATACTGTTCCCTTTTATTTTCTCTTATCTTGAAATTTTCATGCTGAAATCTATTCCTAATGTTAGACTTATTAATGTTAAACATTATCACTTACATAGTAAAAAGCCATCTATATTGTTATGTTATGTCTACAGTCCAAAAACTTAACTCACCCTGAGAACAATTAGATATGATGAACTTGGCAGGAAGAAAATTTATGTTTTTTAATAAGTTCTCCAAATCAACTCTTCTATGTTTTCCTCTTGGATGTCTATTCCAAATAGTCATTCCTTTTCTGTTTTTGGGAGGGGGGTTTCTCTCTCATATATCATCAAAAAGTTTTGCTCTTTCTGGAATTTACTCTGGAAAGATGAGAGAAAAGCATCACTGATTTCAGCAATTGAGAGTGAACATTGGGAACATAGAGACAAGTCTTGTCTTCCCGAAAAATATCTGGGGTCCTTCTAGAAAGATCTTCAGCATGTCTAATAGCCTTCTAAATCATGTTTCATGTTTACTTTTTAGCAATACATGTTTATGGTATAAAATTTGGGAAAATAGATAAAGTGTATAAAAAGGAAAAATAAAAAGTGTAATTTTACCAAACTGATATCCTATGGTGCATTTTCTTCATCCGAAATTAAGACAATATTTTATGTACAGCTTTGTACTGCACTTTTTTGTATTTTATTTTGCAGATGTAGCAAAATTTATTCATTTCCTAATTGATAAAGATTTAGGCCATTTTTTATTTATTTATTTTTTTCCCTGAAGTTGGAAACCGGGAGGCAGTCAGCAGACTCCCGCATGCGCCCCACCAGGATCCACCCAGCACGCCCACCAGGGGGCGATGCTCTGCCCATCCGGGGCATCGCTCTGTTGCGACCAGAGCCACTCTAGCGCCTGGGGCAGAGGCCACGGAGCCATCCCCAGCGCCCGGGCCAACCTTGCTCCAATAGAGCCTTGGCTGCGAGAGGGGAAGAGAGACAGAGAGGAAGGAGAGGGGGAGGGGTGGAGAAACAGATAGGCGCTTCTCCTGTGTGCCCTGGCCGAGAATCAAACCCGGGACTTCTGCATGCCAGGCCGACGCTCTACCACTGAAATATTAAAAAATTAAAAATGGGGCCCTGGCCGGTTGGCTCAGTGGTAGAGCATTGGCCTGGCGTGCAGAAGTCCCAGGTTCGATTCCTGGCCAGGGCACACAGGAGAGGCGCCCATCTGCTTCTCCACCCCTCCCCCTTTCCTTCCTCTCTGTCTCTCTCTTCCCCTCCCGCAGCCGAGGCTCCATTGGAGCAAAGATGGCCCGGGCACTGGGGATGGCTCCGTGGCCTCTGCCTCAGGCGCTAGAATGGCTCTGGTTGTGACAGAGCGATGCCCCCTGGTGGGCGTGCTGGGTGGATCCCGGTCAGGCGCATGCGGGAGTCTGTCTGACTGTCTCCCCGTTTCCAGCTTCAGAAAAGTACAAAAAATATATATATTTTTTAAATAATTTTAAATGTATAATACATTATTATCTATAAATCTTTATATTTATAGATAATTATATTCTTATGATGAAATACTGGCCATAGAATTAGGTGTACCTTCGTCAAGACACTTTATAGCTGTAGAAAAAGTTTCCAAATTACCTAGAATATGTTTTGTACTACATTCAATGATGTACAAGAATAGCCATTTCTCAACAACCTCAATAGACTGGGTATTACAATTTTCTTGGCTCTTTTTGATCTTTTAAAGAAATAAATGCATCTGTTAGTTTCATATGCACTGTTTTTTACAACTTATTCTTACAACAGAAAAGTTTATTGTGGAGAAAGGATTTAAGCAGAGACTGAACCCAGTGAAATACTGACACTTGCTTCACCTGGGTACATCCAGTTTCCTCACTTCTCTAGTTGAAAGCATGGCTCATTTGCTTACATACAAAGTGCCATTGCTTATTCTCTACCCAGCTGGCCCACTAGATCCCAACAATCTCTGTCATTGAAGGTCCACTTTGTGCAGACAAGCTGAAGCTATTGATTATCTTCTGAACTAGAAGTCAATGATTTTTCTTTGACAGGAAAGGATTGTTCAGCATTTCATGTAGAACATCAGGTGCATAGAATTTGAATTTCTGTATGGTTGTAATATACCAAGTATTATTACATTGTATAATGAGAATAAACACTGGACTTGATGCTAAGAGCAATGATGGTGAATATTCATTAAACAGCTTTGACTTTAATAAATATCATTGTAAGTCAACACTCTCTTAGATGACCCATAACCTCAAGACTTTCAAGAGAACAAATATATTATGAACAAGTGATTGATTTTCTTGAAAATATTAATAATTTAATCACAAACCAATTTTTATGCACTTTGATGATTTTTTGTTTTGTTTCCTGTGCAAAACGTTCCTGAAAAATTCTGCAGTAGTAAATGAAATCGCATTATAACTGCTAAAAAACTTCTACTAGCTTATTCAGTATTCAATGTTTATCAGCCACAGGAAGTACAATGTTTGAGTGAGGAATGTAATGGCTTCAATTTAGCTTCTCCATTTAATAGCCACAATCTTGGGCTATTTAGATGGGATTGGATGCATTCAGGGTGGTATGGCCATAGGTGATCTTAGGCTATTTAGTTAATCTCTCAGTGCTTCAGTTTCCCCAGTAAAATGAAAATACTGAAATTTAGATCTTACTTCAAAAATGCTATAAGGGTTAAATAAGATAACATGTGCTTATAACATTGCCTGAAATATAGTATGTGCTCTATAGACAATATCAGTTGAAGTAATTCATTTCTATATATTAAACATTCTGCTCAACATAGTAATATATATATATGTGTGTGTGTGTGTATATGTGTGTGTGTTTATGTGTGTATTATACACACGCAGATATATACGACATGGTGACTAATCTCAACTAATTTACAAGATAACAAAGAAAATAAAATACGTATGCAAAGCCTAAAATTCTTCAAGATTAAATGCATTAATGTCTTCATTAATCGCATCTTGTTCAACGTAATCTTTCTACTGCAGCTTAAATGAACTTCTCCTTATCATGTTCTACCAAGTATTATAATTAATTATGTACATGTCTATTCTTTCCTATCAGATTCTGATCTCCTTGAAGCTGATTTATTTCATTCTTTTCCTACATGCCTTGTCCATTGGCTGGAACATAGTAAGTGCTCAATACTGTTTGATTAATGAATGAATGAAAAAATAAATAAATGAATGAATGAACAAATAAATAACTAACAATACAAAGCGGTATTTGGCAATTGCCACAAGAGCATCATAATCAAAATACTGTGGACGTTCATCTTTATCTCCTTCCATGAAAACTGAAGAGATCCAGAAAGAGCCACTTCTGATTTACCTTATTAACAATAGTTTTATGAAAAACATGGCATTGGAAGAGTTTCTTAAATGATTGAACAGGCACTCATTCCCACCTCACTGAGTCTCGGCTTCTTTAATCAGCCTTTCCTAACCCTCTCTTCACACTGTGAAATTCAGGAACCATGCATTTCTTTACTAAAGACAGGCCTTTCTAAATTTACAGAAATAGCCCAAGCACTAATTTTGAAGACATACTTCATCCCCATTGTACACATGCTAGGAAACGGAGAGCTATATGACAGAGATACACATCGTGTGTGCAAAGATAGCTCCATAATGGTTTCTGGATTGTTAAAATTGGAGGAAACCATTGCCTTTTAGAGGAAAGTTATAGTAAATGTCACCATATGAATAAACATTGTAGTGACATGCTTAAGCCTGTTTTTACTTGTTATGATTATGTTGCCTGACTCTTACCAGCAGAAGTGCTTCTCTCCTATTTTCCTTCACATTAACATTTACGATGAAGGGGCAGCATTCCCCTTTGCTCACATAAGCCAAAATAAGCCCCCTTCACCCAGCAATATTTCAACACTGAGCAACCAGCATAAACCCAGCTTGCTATGGACCTTAGCATGTTCCACCAGCTTTACCCCTGCCAACAGAACTGCCATTTGAAATCCATCTGCTCCAGTTCATGGACCTAAATTTTGACCTAGCGGGTAGTTGTCAAGTTCAAACTGAGCAAAAAAGGACCAAAGGTTCTAAAGGGAAACATTCTTCAGCACTGCTCCTTGTTCCCTGAGACATGAAACACCTAAGACAGCACTGCGAGGCATATTTTTCCGTGCAGAAGCAGCAGAAAACAGAACATGACTCCCCACCCTTTCTTTATATTCCAATGAGATTTGCTAGTTTAACCAGGGCTGCAGTACAAAAGCACTTGTGGTTCATGTTATATTAATAGTGTGGCCTGATTATCAAAAACCATTACTCTTGGTTATCTTGCAGCAGCTGTACCGAGCTGCTATAAGTCAGAGTGACTGCCCACACAGCGTTTGCTCCATGCTTATGATAACAGTATTCTTAATGCAAAAGTGCATTTGTAAAATTATTGCCTTTTAAAGATCAGATGTGTTATAAATGAGATGTGATCACACAATTGCTTTTCCCTGTGTAAAAAAATTAAATACATAAATTAAACGTCAGTCTCCTCCATTGTCATGGCTTCACAAGGGTCAGTTTACTTGTGGTCAAACTCAGAGGGATGGCTTTCAAAGCAGATGCGTTGTGAGCTGAATCCTGGCCAGGAGCACAAGCGGTGGCTTTTCTTCTTTTCTTTGATGTTGTCTTCTGTAGTATTGCTTTCTTTCTCAGTCTTCTGGATCCAACCCTTCTTTTATGCTGGTTGAGGGCTGCTTTGTTTACTTTAGTTTTGTTTTTTAAAAGCAGTAATGATAATAGATCAGAAACCATATCATTAGCTTATAGATTCAACTCATTGTTTCCGGTTCTTTGCAGAACTCCTTGTGGATGAGTGGCTGCATTCACAGCTCCTTAATGCGAAGCCTCTGTGGTTGACTTTTTAATTTCGCCTTCCCTACCTGTGACACTTTCACGGGCTCGGTTTTATATGAAAGAAGAGACAAAGACAGGAAGGAAAGCAACTCTAATAAAGTAAAAGAACTCAGTTCTAATGCTCGCTAATCTTCTCTAGGTTATATGTTTCATTATACATGTTATGCCAACCGGGAATAAGAGAGATATGGCTTTACTTGTGAAAACGCAAGGGACTCTATTACCGTGCATCTTTCAGGCTCCCCAGTTCCTTTATAAACAACATATAAGGGGTAAACATACAGGGCTCTGTCTCCCCTTATGTTTTTCCTATTTGAGCAGAATTTTAGAATCCTTGACTGTTATAGACAGTTAAGCTTTTCGGCCCTAATTCATTAAAAAAATATATTCATGACAAGTTGTCTGAAATGTGGTCCCTTAAGTTTTTTCTGTCTTTTCGAAACTGTTTCATATCGCTATCTAAGAAGAAAAGCCAGCCAAGATTTACATTTTAATTTAGTTAACCAAATAGTTCAGACTGTGTTCTCCAAAGACAAAGACTGGTCTGTAAGTGGGCCGGATTTTCCTGTATTTTATTGCTGTAATTTGCATGAGAAACACCAGATCCTGTATAATTGTTGCTTTGTTGTTGTGATCCGAGTAGCTGTTTCCAATGTCAATAATTATAACTTGAAATGAAATCTAGTAGCAGTTAGGGGGTGGGGAGTGGAGGGCACTGCCAGCCAGTCAGAATTTCACATCAAACTAACCACAGTCTAGCCTTCTAATGTGATGTGAGCAGCAACCAGCTTCCAACAAAACTCCATACAAAGTAAACAGAACAAGCAAGTCACTTGAGCCTTGCCACACTATACATCTTGTGTTATGACATTTTGTTTGGTGTCTAATGAAGAGCTAGCATGTTTTATATATGATGGCTGCTAATTGCTTCATTACCCATGCAAATCATAAAAGCAAACTGTGTCTTACCATAAAATTGGTAACTAGGCCATTTAAAAGACAGGCTCAGGAAAGTGTTATTATGTCCATGCTTCTTTTGCTCCTGCATTTTTTTTTATGACTTTGTATTAAGTTGGAGCATTTTCTCTGTGGTCATTTGTTCCTTTAGATTAGTCTTCAGTTAAGATAAGCATGTAATGGATGAAGCAAGGGGCCGTGTCAAGATTGCTGTTGCTGCTCCCGCCCAGCTGTGTCAGCAGACCCACCCAACATTTTGTCCTGATGCTTCCAAGTGATCTGAGAAGCAGGACATGGTGAAGGAAGGCTGCAAAGTCAGGGATCTGCCTGTAGAGTCATGCGCCTGCATTGGCTCTTTGTCAACATGGGGAGATGCCACTGCTGGGACTCACTGCTGGACCCATCTTATTAAAGGTAACACAAAAGCAATAGAAGTGGGAAAAAAAGAAAATGAAAGGGTAAGCTGGACAGAAAACTAAACACTTTCTAAGACCCCCAACTAAGTGGGGTAGAGTGATAGACACTTCTTCAGTACTCAAAATTTGGAACCTCCTGGGTTCCCTATTCAGATAATTAACACCTTAGCCTGGACTGAGGTTACTTCTCCCATTTTCCTAAGAATCAACCCATAGCTAATAGGCAGCATTTTGTTGTTTTTCTTACCAGAAGGAAAAGAGAATTCTTCAATAAAAGAATTCCAACAAATAAATAAATACAAAATTAAAATCTTACAGTGCAGTTTTCATTAGGGCACTCAGTTCCAGGATTGCAGGCAGATAGACTGGAAGACAGAGGAATCTGTTACAGTAAATATAATTTTAGACTAACTAGCAGAGGTGGTGTCATGGTAACAAAGAAATTCTGCCTGTGCACTAATTTCTCACCGCAGCTGTTGGGTGTTAGATTAGGAGGCTGTACACCTTTCCCAGGAATATTAAAGCAGACTGTCTAACCGCCTGTGTCTGTCCTCGTAGCCTCATTCTTGCTGCTAGCAGAGCATGTCCCAACTGTTGTCAATTTATCAATGTAACCTGCACTGGTGGGCACAGTGTGAGCAGCCATTAGGACAGGTGCCTCTATCCATCACAGCCAGTCACTTATTCCACCTTGTCAAGGAAACTAAATGGAGCTTTTGGAGAAATGTAAACAACTCTCTAATGGACAATCAAAGCTCCACTTTCTGAAGCAAACAAGAGGAAGAAATTTGACATTTTCTTGGGGGGGGGCATAATATTTAAGTGTTCTTTAAAAGAACTTTTTAATGGTTGTGGTTTTAAAACACCAAGGGGGAGCAGGCATAAGAGGAAGTAAAGGGAACAAGTAAAATAACTAAAACAAAGTCGTTCTTGTGGCCAAAGACTGAGAAATTAGGATTATGAAGGGGTGACGTGTTGAGTGAAGGAACCATGAGCTATTCTAGGGGAAGAGTAACAAAGTTGAAAAGAAAGTTAACTTAAAAAAAAAAAGACATTCCTAATAGAAATTGAACACTTGTAGTTAATTACTTTTTTATTAATATGTTTTCAGAGTTCCAAATACGTACATATGAGAAGAGCAAAGAAACACTATTTAAATATCCATTGCCCAAAACACCCTTCATGGCAGAAGCCTGACTAAACAGATGGCTTTTCCACTGTGTCCCTGAACACAGAAAAGTCAGCTTTGTCCAACCAAGAGGGGAAGAAAACTCCTCAGAAAATGCCCTGACTTTCACCTCCTGCTTGGGACTATTCTTAGCTGATAAGCATCCCTCTGCTGTGACAGTGTCCAGAGGGAGGAGACAATCTCCAAAGCAGCAGTTTCAAGCCTGAGCATTTAGGAATGCACCTTGAATGTCACTGAAGTGACGAGGTAGCCAGGGCAAACTGTGGAGCACAGGTGTTCCTGGCAAAGCATGCCTGGTGCTTTTAGGCAGATGGACAGAGCTACATGGAGCCAGCTGAAGCTTCTGGGTGGCCTTCCAAAGATGCTCTGTGGTTTTCCATCCTGGAGGTAACAAAGACTAGAGTAGCTGCCAGTAGCTGCATCATAGGGAGGAGAGGTGGCCAATCTCAGAGCTGGATGCAACTAAAGAGAAAAAAGAGATGCTTTGTGAAGAAGGTGCCTTCTGGGAATCAGGTAGCAGTAAGGGGCCAAGAGGTCACTGCAACCTCTCTTGCTGATGTGTCTGGGAATAAATAGGAAGCTCTAGTTGGAAGCTTTGAAATTGGCCCTGATACTCTCTCACGAGAAAAAGCCTGCCTGAGTTAACTGTACCTTCCTTGATGGCAGTCCCCTCTTTTGTTCTCATTAGTTTCCCTAAATTATGGCTAACCTAGGATCTAGAGGTTAACATACTGTTCACTTAATGTGAGCAAAATTTGGATATTATCAGCCATTGAATGGCACTATGACCCCAGGTCTCTAGCCAAGTCGTTCTAACAGAGCCAAATTGGAGGATGGTGGTAACAAACCGCCGTGGGGCAGAGTGTGCATCTTAGTTTCTGGAGGGTGAGCCATTCTCCAAACTAGTGTTCTTCAGTAGAACCTTCTGTAACCATGAAAATATTCTGTGAGGCCGATTTGGAAACCTCTAGCTGTACTTAGTTTTTGAGCACATGAAATGTGGCCAGCATGACTGAGGAACTAAATATATAACTTTTATTTTATTTTAATTACTTCAAATTTTAAAAAGCCCCATGTCGCTAGAGACTACTCTTGGAAAAGACAGCTCTTGACCTATTTCCTGAAAAAATTTGTGGATATAACTGATAAAATTCTTCTGGAGCTGTGCTGTCCAGTATAGTTGGCCATATATAACTGTTTAAATTAATTATAATTATAAGTAAGTTAATATTTAGTTTCTTAGTTTCCCCAGTCACATTTTTAGGGTTCGATGACCACACATATCTAAGGGCTACTGTATTAGCCAACTGCAGATATGGAGTATTTCCATTTTTATAGCAAGTCCTGTTGGACTGAGCTGCACTGGGAGTGAGTGTGGACACCAATGCAAAAAAGCAACTAAACCACTAAAGAACAATTTCCTGATTCATCATAATGTTTACTGTGTATCTACTTTTTTTTTTTTAACCAGGAGGGAAGTCAAACGTTAGGGCTACAGTGGTAAATAATAAATGCGTGGCCTTGTTCACATGAAACTTAAAACCATTTGAGACTCAAAAGTAAATAATTGTATTGCTATACAGTTATTATAGGAGAAGTGACTACTGAGAGCTATGGTTGCACATAGAAATAGCAGCTACCCCGACTTCAAAAGTCAAAAAAATTGTCCCAGAAAAATTTCCTCAAATGGAGACTAGAGGAGAAGAAGGCATTAATAGCTGTTAGAAGCTGAGAGACATTTTGCAAGGGGTGAAATGGCTAGAAAGGTAAGCAAAAGCTAAGTCATATGGGGTCTTGTAAGCCAAAAATGTTCAGCCTTAAATCTCAAAGCAGTGGGAGCCAACGAAGTGTTTTCTAAGGAGGGAGTTGAACCAATCATGTGCCCACTTTTAAAAATTCTTTGACTCTACTGAGAAATTGATTTGCCATGAGGACAAGACGGTAGACCAGTTAGAAGGATATTACAATAATTCAGGCATCATGTAATGGTGGCCTAGAGTACGTAGGAGTGGAGATGGAAGAAAGGAGGTCAATTTCAGCAATAGTTGGAAATAAACACATTTAATCCTTCATTGCTCCACAAAGTCTCATGATCTATTCAGGTTACAATTACTTATTCAATTTAGCCGTCTGAAAATGAAAATAACAAATAATCGAAAGCCTCTCTATTGCTCATTCCCTTAACATTTCCCCACAGTTTAATGTGATCTTTATCATCAATGGTGTATATTAGAGATTAAAGCCCTCTCAAGGCCAGAGGCCAAGTTTATTTCAGTTTACACAGCACTCAGTGTAGCTTCATAAGCAGATTGGTAATTAATTAAAGGTTTCTGGTACTTTGAAAGGCAGTTTAAATACTCAAGATAGAAGAGTGTAGTATTGTGTTTCAAGATATAGTTTTTTCTAAAGGAGGACTTGAACTTCAGTTCTTCAATAGACATTGACACATTAGATCATCCTAGTAAGAAATCTTCAGATTTCTCAATTTTAGACTTAAAATCTCAGCCACTTGCCTATTAATTTAGCACATATATTTACCGGCAAAATGAATTCTGCTTGAATAGTTTAGGCATCTACATTCATTAACTGGTTATAATGGAGATTTGCTCACCACTGTTTTATAGCTTTCAAGAGGACACTAGTTGACTTCATTTAGATTAAGCAACTCCCCAATGGCAAAGTAAGGAAGAACAGAGAAATAATTTGCAGCCTTGAGAGAATGGTATACAGTAAGTCCTCAATGTTGCGGATAGATTCTTCAACTTTAAGTGAAATCACATATGATGAAACCAATTTTACCATAGGCTAATATATACAAATAAGAGATAAGCTCCTATGGCATCTCATCAATGTTGTAATGAAACATTGAATGAAATAATGTTATTTGAGAACCTACTACACAAGTGGAAGATAGTTGTGAGACACTTTGTAGCTTCCTTGGAGATTTGAATTCTATTTCCAGCCACCTCAGAGATAATATCTGAACCAGCAAACATAGGTATTTACTCTTACCTGCAGCCGATTTGCAAATTTGGCCCCATAGAACAATCCAGAAATATGAAAACATTTGAAACATGGAATACCTATACTATTATTACCTAAAATTGCATTATGCATCTTCACACTCATGGATTTGACATCCATGGTTTTCATTATCTGTGAGTGACCCTAAATCAAGTTAATCACAATGACTCCAGAAATATTATAATGTAAACAGACTCAAAGAATTTATATATCTTGCCAAGGCCCCCCAGTTAGTAAATTGGCAAACCAAAGCGGGTGTCTTTAAGTACATTATCCTGCTCCCAACAATACAGTGATTTAAATATTATCGAGGCATGAAATTCTATGGCCGAGGCAGAAACTGAATCAGTCAGCGGGTGGAATGCCTGCTGACCACCCAGGCTCTCCTTCCCTCGGGCCTTCACTGCTCTCCACTCCCTACAAGGAACAAATAAACAAAACCACTTGGTGTGAAACATTGCTGAAAAGTAAACTAATTGTTTGGGACTGGTGATAAAACTAAAGACAAAGTCATCCTTTTAAAGAATGTAAGGCTCTAGAAAGGTCTCAGTCAATGATAGTCTTAGGGACCTCAGGTGAAATGCAAGCAGAGAAAACAGAGAGGGTGTGTCTTTACAATTTGGAAACAGCTCTGGGTTATTTTTCTTCTGATGAACTGGGATTGTTGTTCTGGCAATTTACACTCTGTGTAATCACTGCTGTGTTAGGATGTAGTAGATGTGATTTGTGTCTGACTAGGATCATGTGACAGGCCGTATAAGTCTCAGTCATTTCATGAATGCTATGTTATTAATGCTAAGAATATGTATGTATATGCTCATATATCAGGTGCCCCTTGACATGGGAAAAATTATTGTAAAAGTAAATTCTCCAACTCACATTTTTTACTGAGTTACAATAAAAGGAGAAAGATAAAATCTAGGGGTGGCTTTTCCACATGCTGATCAGTTTAGTCCTGACAAGGAACTACCTGATAAGGGTATGGAAATCACACTGTACTTCCAAAAAGCAGGTATCATTTTTGAGACCATAGATGTTCTCTTCTGAGACAGTCTCCTAGGTTCTGTTTTAGCCACCCAGGTTCCAAATCAGTCTTTACTGTTGAGCTACACTGTCCTATTTGGGAAAAGGAGACTGTAGAAGCCACAGTGCTTTAAAGAGAATTCCTAAAATCAACATTTTCTCTCTACCCTGACCTCTCTACCTTGCTCACTAAGAAACTTTGTACTATATTCAAGATTCTTAGTTTTCCAAGTTAAGTGTGCTGGAGTTTTTGTTGTTGCTGTTGTTTAATCTTGGGTCATAAAATAGAAGACGACACATCACCTTCCTTGGTCTGCTTTTCCTGGTGTTTATTCTAGCGGCATGTGCGACAGCGTCCTACATTTACTTCGAGCCTTGGTTTTCCATTGAGTAAATGAGTACTGGAAAGTAAGGCAGATATAGTTCTAGGTCCGAGGGAAACATACCCAAAGAATGACTAGAAAAGGACAGCCTGCCCTCGTGTAGCTTAGGTTCTCTAAATACCAGCGGTTTTTAACAGGAGCAATTATGCCCTCCCCTCCCACCCACTCCTACCCAGCTCACATTGAGCAATATTCAGGAACACTTTTGGCATTTTTGTTTATTACCAGTACTTGGTGGGGAATGTTGTTATCAGTACTTGGTGGGGAAGGACCAGAGATAATGTTAAATATCCTGCACTACGTAAAGTTAGTTGGTCCAAGATGTCAGTGCGAAGGTTGAGAGCTCCTGATGAATATTCATCCAGTGTGCTAAAAGCAGAGCTTGCTGTAATTATAGATGCACCTGTTCTGGATCTTGGGATGGGAGATGGTCGGGCTCTGAAGTGGATGTTTCAGAACCAAAGCCTGACTGTGTTGATCAGTCTCTTTTAAGTTCCAAGCTACAATTCAAATGATCTTAAAAACAACAAAAAAAAATATATTGGCTTATAAGGCTGGAGAATATAGTGCCTAGCGTTCAAGAGTGAAGAAGGGATCATATCAGCAAAGGCTCCAGGCACCAAACCAGAGCCTCTCTGCTCATAGGACTCTTCTTTCCTTTGGCTTCTCTCATTTGCTTCTCTCTTCTTGTCTCTGAGCAATGGTGCCTCGTGTGCAGCTGCAGAAAGAATTGCACCTAGTGGAGCAGAGCCTCTGAAAGCCCTGGCTTAAACACCCCAGAGGAAAAAATGTCTGTGCAAGCATGGCATCCCTATCACATACAATTTATTGGCCTTGTTTTGTCATGTGCCCACCCCGTGGACCAGTCTCTCTTGCCTGACGGTGAGGTTCTATGACTGGTCATACCCACTCTAAGCAAGGCAGCAAAGAGGTGGTAAGGGGGAGCATGTGCTATTATTATTCATAATTCATTACATTTCAATAAATAGGCAAAAGGTAGCTCTGCAAAAGAAAAAATGTGGGTGAAAAAAAAGTATATCTAATATAATACAATGGAAGATGTCAAATTATAGCCATGCTTTAGAGCAGCAATTTCAAACCACTTTTGCATTGATCTCTTATACTGACACTTCTCTTTCCCAACTTTTTGCCTTCCAAAATATTTGAAATATATTGGTATATTTATTACATTACAGTGGATTTTTTTTCTTTTAAAGTGTATTCTACTCATTACATGTAAACTTCTGGTATAATTAGAAACACCTCAAGTTACAGAACAAGGAAATCTTTTCATTGATGAATACATTAATTAGACACCTACTATGTGTCAAGCTTTGTACTGAACACATGGGAGAACACAGCTAAGAAGAAAACATAGTGCCTGTCATTGAGCTCATAGTCTAATTGGGAGATAAGGCAGAGGCCCCTGAAACTTTATATAATGATATCAGATGGATTTAATACCAGCATCTGCTACCCTTGTCTCAAACGGAAAATGTCATTATAACATCATCTGTGAGTATTCTCAATTGTGCAAGAGAGCCAACCACCTCTGTCTGAAGTTCTCCTAGTTGCTTTGACTTGTTTCTCCTAGATTTGATGCCTTTCTTGCTGAGCCTGTCTCACTTTTCAGAACCTCTAAGGTGTGGCACTGTTTCCTCTGGCCCCACATGGCCAATAACAACAAAAAAGAGCCACTCTTTACTGGACACTGTGCAGGGTGTTCGTATCCCCATCACACCAATGCTTTTGAATTGTACTATGAGGTCAGTATTTATGCCCATTGTGCAGAATTGGAACCTAAAACAGGAAGACACCTGGTAAGTGTATCCATTGATGACACAGCTTAAAAGTGACCAGGTCGGAATTTGGCCCCAAGGATATCTGAGTCCAAAGACAACATTGCAGAGCCTCTTTGCCATTTCTACCTCTATGAGACAAGCAGACAGTGAAGTCATAAATATCTTTTAAATGATATAGGTATTAAAAACTGTAGCAATTCAAGGAGATGGAAATATGACAGAATTTAAGATAGTTTTGGCAGAAGAGTCAAGGGGAAGTATTCATCCATGACAGCTGTTCTGTCCCTGAGCTCAGGCCAATTCGGGAAAAGTGACTTCTATGTACCTTGAGTTAGCCCAGCAAGATAGTGATGTTGTCCCCATCCAGCAACCCAATCCTAGTGGTGGAAAGGAATGGGGAAGAACCTCCCTATACCAGGTGCTCTGCTAGACTCATCCACACGCTGTCTCACCTAATCTTCCCTAGGTCCCCGTGGGTAATGTAATGCCAGTGGCTGAAGCCAGGTAGGTCCACATTGGATTTGGGCAGATGGTAGAGAAACTGTCGAACCAGAAAGCATTGGGCCATTCCTTTTTAATAGTCTCACAACAGAGGATGAGCAAACAGGCATGGGAAACCACTTCTTAGGCAAATGAATAGCAAAATGGCCCCTCACAGTGGTAGGCCGGCAATCCACAATCCACCATCGACCCTGAGGGCAAGCATCCATAGCCTTACATAGGCCACACACACATGGCACTGCCACATGCTTACTGCTCACACATTAATCAGGTCAAGTGCTTGTAGCCAATAAACTAGCAAGCAAGCCTAACATGGCTGTTTTCCCCACATTCCACCCCTTTAGGGTTGCTTGCCTCACAATCTACATGACAGGTATCTTCCATAATGTTCCTGTGTGAGGAGTGAGCTACATTACCTAAACAGACTGCAGCAATAATACAAGTTATATAATAATTACAATGATTAAAAAGATGCCCTTCACAATGTCTCCCTGAGCACTCTGCCCAAGGAGTTAACTGGAGGCCCACCTCTAGCCTCATACCCTATGGTAGGTGGGAGGGCCTATATAGTTCAAGGCTATGTCCACTGAAGAAAGTATCCTGGTGCATCCCTGCAACTGGATAGGAACAGTTTCCTGGTTGCAAGAAGACCTCCACAGGTGCTGCATCTCCGCCCCTCATCATGGTCTCTTGTACCATCCACAAGCAGCAAGTCCATCCAAAAAGGGAGCTGTTGCCCCACTCTGGTCGCAATCCTAGAGTCCATTACACTGCTTAATGATTGGTCCGTGACATACAGCCCAGCTGTCTGTGCAAATCACCGAGGTAAAGGTCCATTACAGACAATGAGCCATACAGCTCTTTATTAACAGCTCTCAGCATCTTTCCATAAGCTCTCTGTCCATTGCCATAAGTCCCATCTAAACCCCTCAGCAAGTTCACAGGGCCTGGCAGGATCAAATACATTCGAGGGCTATGCCACTTTGAAAGTTCTCTCAGAGTTGAAAAAAAAAAGCACCTATTAGCTTCTAATGCCAACACCTGCTGCACATTAGAAAGAGACCAGTGGACTGCTAATTCCACATGGGCCTCTGAACCCTACCCATCCCCATTGGAAGGGTCCCTCAGCCTTCCACATATTCAAACTGGAAGAACAGGTCTTGGGGATCCTCCTCTCCCACAGCTGTCTCCACTGAGTAATCCTGCATCTGTACAACCCAAATGCCAGTCATTTTCTAGGCAGCTGCCGGGGCCACCCGCTTCCCCCACTTTTTCAGTGGCTTGAACCTCTGTTGCAGCTTAAGCTGCTGCCAAAATTCTAAAAGCATTTTATTAGACCTGCCATCTAATTTCTCTTTATCTGCCCTGGTCACAATCAAATCTACTCACATCTGTGTTGGGTAAACTTCATAGGCCCATTTCTCTTGTTATCAGGGGTGGAGGAAGCACAGGCAGCAGCCCACACAGCCTTAAAGTCTCGTGCTGTCTCCAGCTCCCCCAAATATGCCACCATTTGTGTAACCACATTGATGGGATGCCCCATATAGGGCCTAAGATAGCCACTAGTGACCCAAAAATGGCTGACAGGGTACTACAGAGAATAAGGTCCCTCATCCCCACTGTAAACACTTCCTCATCTGACCTACAGGACCTTAGGTTGAAAGCAGCATTCCTTGTAACCAGTTCGCAGAGGACCGTCAGCAGCTCAGCATGTGACTGCTCCCAACTCACTGCCCCCAGCAACTCTCCAGCATTCTGCCAGACTGTACAAATGGCAGCCATCACCCTAATAGGGTATGGTTTCCTGGGTTGCCATGGCAGTTCTGAAGGCGCTGCCTCAAGAAGGAGTGCATGATAATGGTGGCCAATTTCTCTATCTCTGTTCTGGAGAACATGATGCCACATACTCCTATTTCCCACAGAATGCTTCACTACCTTTGGAGGGTACTGTGCCTATCCCAGAGGGACTCTTGGCTCCTGGGTTTTTACCTTCTGGGTGGCCACCATCCAGGCTCGGAATCTGTGAACAGCAATTTCAGCCTGAACCTCCTCCTAGGTAGAAGATGAGTTGAAAATACCTATTCCTGCCAGCTCATATCCACTCCTCTGGCAAGGATGCAGCTCTTTCTTCAGTGCCCACTTCAGCTCGAGACTCAAGCTCTTGAACCCACAGTTGTTTCTCTAACAACTGTTGCTGCCAGAATTCAGCTTCCAGGCCAAATTGCAGCTCACAAAACTTTAATACCTTCTCCAGTGACTGCTCCAGTTCCAGGTGACACTGGTGCTCAGCCTGCATCTCACACTGTAGCTCTCGAACCCTGTCAGTCTCCTTCTCCAGCAACCATTGCAGTTCCTGCCTCTGGCAGTGCTCAGTCTGCAGCATATCCTGGAGATCTCAAACTTGGACAGCATCTCACACAGAGCTCTCAGTTTCTTTTTGCAGGGCTGTAAAAAACACCCAGCTCACAGGCCCCAAAAGGGAAACAATTGCTGAAGAACAATGACTACTCCTATACCCCATCCTTCAAGGGTGTTGGCGACTCTATACTGATCTGCTCTAAAGCCTGCTCACTACACCAGATGTAATGCCAGTGGCCGAGGCCAGGCAGGTCAACATTGTATTTGGGCAGGTGGTAGAGAAACTGCGGAGCCAGAAAGCATTGGGTCATTCCATTTAATAGTTTTGCAGTGGTGGATGAGCAAACAGGCAGGGTGTGGGGAAAACAGCTGTGTTAGGCTTGCTAGCTGGTTTACTGGCTATGAGCACTTTGCCTGATTAGTGAGTGAGCACGTGCGTGGCAGTGCCATGTCTGTATAGTCTATATAAGGCAATGGGTGCCTGCCCTCAGAGCGAACTATAGATTTCAGATTACCTGCCAGCCACTGTGAGGGGCCATTTTGCTATTTTCCTGAGAAGTAGTTTTCTTCTGCCTGCTTGTTCATCCACTGTTGTGAAACTTTATTAAATGGGAATGGCCCAACAATTTCTGACTCTGCAGTTTCTCTACCATCTGCTCAAATTCACTGTGGACCTACCTGGCTTTGGCCACCAGCATTACACAGGGAAACTGCTTCTCAGGCAAACACACAGCAAAATGGCCCTTCACAGTGGTATGTAGGAAACCTGTAATCCACCATCAGCCCTGAGGGCAAGCACCCAGAGCCTTACATAAACTATACATGTGTGGTTGTGGTGCTGATACGTGCTCATGCACAAATCAGGCAAAGTGCTTGTAGCCAGTAAACTAGAAAGCAAGCCTAACACAGCTGTTTTCCCCACAGGTAGTCATTGTATCCCCTCTTTATGGGTATAAAAACTATTTCCTAGAATGACTAATTCACACAAGCACGGTCACAGTGAGCAGTTGAGCCTAGGTTCCATTAACCACTTCTGCCCCACCCCACCCTCTCTATTCTCATTCCCTTCTCCCAGAAAATATTGTCCTATTAAAAATAAGTAATTAAAAAGCACAGCTTTCTCTGCCAGACTTCCCTGGGTTAGCACCATGAATTTCCTATTCTAAGTAAACATGGAAGCCTGTGTGGACAATGAAAATTCCATCATCATAAGTAGTGCTGGTGCCTCTCCATTTTCTGCAAAGCCTAATAATTAACTTTTGTCAAGCTTTGTAAAAATGTTAACAGGATCCTGCCACTCTCCACATATACAGCAACAATATTACTTTTTAAATACACGACACAACAGAGGTTTCCTTCAGTGGAAAATGCATTTGCCTTCACAGGCTAAGGCATCCAGCCATAAAAATCATCCTAAAGGAAAAGTGAAGGAGGCAGATTGAAGAGTATTATTTGTAGCTCTCACTCATCTTTGAAATAAAGGATAACTTCCAAAAACTGACATGAGTACAGAGTTTGTGTAATCTTCATTTGCAGTGATTTTTCTTTGATTGATGTGCCATTAATACTTTAATTGGCAACAGGTGCAGTTGATTGTTGGTTCCTATGCTGAGAAATCTGAAATTGAACATAAGGTTCTGATAAATTAATAAACTTCTCTGCTCCAGTTAGTTGTTACTGTGAAGTAACTTTATACTGAGCACTGCTCCATCAAGCACATTGAATTCTTTATGTTAAAAAGCAGAGTGTTACTTAATGATAAATTAAAATTACGCAAAGAGCCACAGAAAGAACACAGTTACATCCTCCCTCTCAGGGAAAGGGGAAATTGCTGGAAGGAGCAGAAGAATGATTTATAGAACAAATTGGTTCCCTTTTGTAGACCAAAATGGTTTGTCTCTAGATTCCATATCATATTAGTAAAATAATTTTGTTACTTAATATAAATGGGGGAAGGGAGAATAAAAGATTTATATAAGGTCCTTTTTCTCCCTGAGGTGAAAATTAATATTAAGCAGAAACCTAAGGGAAAAACATCCTGAAGTTCCTATAAAAGACCTTAAATTGGTGTTTGTTTTATTTATTAACCCTATATATGTCAAAGCAAGCCATTTACAACTATTTTGCTGCAAAAGTCCATCTCTGATGTAGACAAAGAACTATTGGCTTTAATTTCTATCAGTGAGAAAGAGACTCTTTATTCATAGCCTTAGTTTTTATGGTGAATGAGCAAGGGCTATTGTTTTCATTCCCTCAGCCAAACCTAGAGGATAATTTAGGGCACTAGGAGATTAGATGGTATCAGAACATCACCCTCTCACCAACCCAAGAGCCTCAAAAGTGGTGAGAAATCCTAACAAAAGAAAAGTTAGCTTGTTCAGAGGGGTGAGGATGGTAGCTTGAGCAGGAAAGTCCTATGGAACCAGAGGATAGACTAGACAGGTGAAAGATTTTTAGTTGTGTACTTTTTTCTTCTCTAAATAATTTTTCTACACTCTGGCTATTATAGTTCAAAAAGTCAGAAACTTAGAGCCATTTTGGGGCACTGGAGCTAAAACTGGAGAGTGACACCAGGCAAGGGTGGGGAGCCAATGTAACTGAGTACAGGTGAGCTGGCTGACCCTATAAGCATTTCCTCCCCTCCCCTGTAGGCTGTGCCAGGGCCAAATCATCATGAAATGAAACTTGCAAAAAAAAATACAAAGATGTGTTATACTCAGAACAGTCATTTATAGAATTTCTTACTCTCCTTCTCAAATGACTATCTCAAACAAACAAACACTACAAAAATATCTTCCCCAGAAAAGTACTCACTCTTCTTTCAGAGTCTAATAGATCAGGTAGATAGAAATTAAGCAATGATTTAAAAAAATTAAATGATGATATGAAAGACATGAATAATATCCTTAGTAAACTTCATTTATGATTAAGTTATAGTCAGTTTGTTATTGTGATGTATCAAGTCATTGAGGATAAGCATGAAGTGGTTTTCTCATTTGCAAGAACTTCTTTCCACCTTATATTGTCAAATCCTCCTGTAGTATTCTTTAACGACAACTTAGACAAATACCCTGACTCTTTGGTAACTGTTGGTTATTAAAAGTTCAATCTAGTTGAGACTTTAAACTCAGTGTCAGTATAAATTCTCTTGTTCTCTCTCTCCTTCCCCCAAGCACGGGGATCACAGGAATCCACAGCAGGGAGGGGCCACCACTCCCTCTTCCTCTGCTCTTCTCTATTCTGGGGAAGGGATGAAGTCCAGCCTGGGGATCAGGCTGCCTTTTCCTAGTTATGAGGCCTAACATTTCTGTTGTCAGGGATAAGCACTTGAATCTAACTACTCACTGATTGGTGGTAGGGAGCTTCCCTGATCTCTCTCTGGTTCTTTATGCTTATATGGTGGCCAGCAGTCAAGAACCCCAGCCTTGCTCCACATGGAGAAAAGAATAAAAGCTTCTCACCAGGAGCTGTGCTTCCTACAATGTTGGGTATCAGGTTCCCAACTAGGCTGAAACAGTGACAGTCACCTCAGGCACAAACATTGAAGGAGACACCCAAAAACTCGTAATCAAGATAAATAGTATGTTAATATACCATTTTAAATAATAAAAATTAAGAGATTCCAAGATGGCCACAGAGTAGGCATGTTACAATAGCCACCTCCCAGGACCATTGGATTACAACTTAATTTAAGAACAACCATCGTGGAAAACCAACTTTGAATGAAATGAAGAGGACTCTACTATAACCAAAGACCACAGAAGAAGCCACACGGACTCTGGTAGGAAGTGTGGAGTAGTGGTGGAGGCTGCCCTGCTCCCAGGAGCAAGGGGTGGTGGAGTCCCCAGAAGGACTCTCACTGCAGGGAGAGGGACCCTGAGAAGTGGGGGCCTCAGCCCCAAGCCCAGAGCCCCAGCTTGGAGCCTCCGTGACTGGAAAAGGCAACCAGACAACATTGAGTGGTGAAAAGAACAGGGTTTCTGTCTGCGGTGGGGAGACAGCTTTCGGAGAGGCAGATTCAGCCTTAAAGGGCCCGTATAGAAAATCTCACTGGCAGCATTTGCCTGGGGCTCTGGGAGCGGGAGAGCTGATAGGAGTGGAGTTGCATGAGAAAAGTGTAAAGTTTGTGGCACAGGGAGAGACACGGTGATGGTGACCAGAACACCTGCGCTGAGTCATTCTCCAGGGCTAAAGTAGGAAGACCAATCCATTTGTCCCACACTAGTCTGGGGAAAGGCATCTACCCCACCCCCAGAAATCTCTCTATATCCAGCCAGGGGAAAGGCTCCTTTGGAAAGGCAAAGAAGCAGGGGGCGGGTCAGTGACTCAGGTTTCCTGTGAGACCCGAGCTACATCTCCTCCCTACACTGCTGAGAACATACCCGCCCCCAGAGAACTGGCAGGCAGGTCACACCACTGGAATTTAGAGGCTATACCCACTGCACTCCTGTAGCAACACCCTACTGAGATATGTTTAAAAAAAATCTGGATAGAGTGACAATTGGGACCAAAGAGCAAGCCACTCCCACTGCCCCCACACTAATCCATAGAGATCCCTGCTGGGCCCAGAGAGTAGCTAGCAATTAGAGACAGCAGAAAGAGAAAATCAGAGGAACTCAGTCTTTCCTGCAGCTCACCTTGTTGGGGAGAAATAAAATTCGGGTATACAGCAGAGGCTGAGGGATTAGGCCCTGGAATAGGGGCCACATTCCCTGTACTGAGCTATAGCCCAAGAGACCCCTGAGGTAGGGGGTCCCACTAATGTAGTCCCAACCTCAACTACCCTAACCCAACAAGTTTGCAATCTGTGCAGGGGTAGGTTAGGTGAGGCCAGTCAGGCCCACACTATGATTTTTCAACAGAGGACTCTAGAAAGATGAGGAAGCTGCAAGAGAAGCTGGAACAGCTGAAAAGTGAAGACAAATCTTTCACAGCTTGCAGCTTGTATGGAGCAGCTGACAGCTCTAAGCAGTAGGAAGTTAATCCTTATAGACAGGTGGGCTCCTCCCACACTACCCAGGCACAGAAACCACCCACACAAACAGCAAAAAGAGCAGTAGCTGATGACAAGTAGCCCACAGCGATTACAAACAACAGATGATGCCAGTCCAAGAAGACCTAGAACCAACATAACTGATAGCTGGAAACAGAAAACTAAACCCTAGACTCAGCTAGTTATTCAAACAACACACCCAAAGGAGGAGTCTATACACAGAAAAAAATAAGAAGACAGAGAAATGCAACCCAAATGAATCAACAAGAGAAATCTCCAGAAAAATAACTGAATGAGATGAAACTAACCAAATTGCCAGATGCAGAGTTTAAAATAATGATTGTTAGAATGCCCAAAGATCTTAGAGCAACAATTGTTGGACATAATGAGCACCTAAATAAAGAGATAGCCAGCATCAAAAGGGACATTGAAATCATAAAAATGAATCAGTCAAAATTGACAAATACAGTACCAGAAATGAAGACTATATTAGAAGGAATTAAAAGCAGGCTGGATAAAGCAGAGGATCGAATTTGCTATTTAGAGGGCAAGATAAACAAAAGCACAGAAGCAGAACAACAAAAAGAAAAGAGGCTCAAAAACTCTGAAGAAACTCTAAGAGAGCTCTGTGACAACATGAAGAGAAACAATATCTATGTCATAGGGGTTACTGAAGGAGAAAAGAAAGAACAAGGGATAGAAAACCTGATTGAAGAAATCATATCTGAAAACTTCCCTAAATTGATGAAGGAAAAAGTCACACAAGTTCAAGAAGCACAGAGAGTCCTATTAAAGAGAAACCCAAAGAGGCTGACACCAAGACACATCATAATTAAAATACCAAAATTAGGAGATAAAAAAAGAATACAAAAAGCTGCAAGAGAAAAGCAGTCAATTACCTACAGAGTAGCCCCCATAGGAATGACATCTGACTTTTCAACAAAACACTAGAAGCTAGAAGGGAATGGCAAGAAATATTCAAAGTAATGCAAAACAAGAGCCTACAACCAAGACTTCTTTATCCAGCAAGGTTATTGTTTAAAATTGAAGGAGAAATAAAAAGCTTCCCAGACAAAAAAAAACTAAAGGAATTTATAACAACTAAACCAATGCTGCAAGAAATGTTAAGGAGCCTGCTGTAAACAGAGCAAAGAAAAATTTAAAAATCTCAAAAAAGAGGACTGTAGATTTAAAGAATAAAATGGCAATAAACAACTACATATCAATAATAACCTTAAATGTAAATGGATTAAATTCTCCAAAAAAAGACATAGGGTAGCAGAATGGATTAAAAACCAGGACCCATTCATTTGCTGCCTACAAGAGACTCACCTCAGAACAAAAGATACACATAAACTGAAAGTGAAGGGATGAAAAAAAAAAAAAGCATTTCATGCAAACAGAAAGGAAAAAAAAGCTGGAGAAGCAATATTTATATCTGACAAAATAGACTTTAAACAAAGGCTATAGTAAGGGATAAAGAAAGTCACTACATAATGATACAGGGAGAAATCCAACAGGAAGATATAACCGTTATAAATATCTATGCACCTAACATAGGGGCACCTAAATATATAAAGCATATTTTGATGGATATAAAGGATGAGATCAATAGCAATACTATAATAGTAGGAGATTTCAATATCCCACTAACATCAATGGATAGATCCTCAAGAAAAAAAATTAACAAAGAAACAGCAGCCTTAAAGGGCACACTAAATCAACTGGATTTAATAGATATCTTCAGAACCTTTCATCCTAAAGCAGCAAAATATACATTCTTTTCAAGTGCTCACAGTACATTCTCTAGGGTAGACCACATGTTAGGACATAAAACAGGTCTCAATAAATATAACAAGATTGAAATCATTTCAAGCATCTTCTCAGATTACAATGGCATGAAACTAAAAATTAACTATAATAGAGAAAAGGAAAAACATGCAAACACTTGGAGATTAAATAGCATGTTATTAAATAATGAATGGGTTAACAATGAGATCAAGGAAGAAATCAACAATTTCTTTGAAACAAATGAAAATGAACATACAACTCAAAATTTGTGAGACATAGCAAAAGCAGTCCTGACAGGAAAGTTCATAGCATTACAGGCATACCTTAAGAAGTAAGAAAAAGCTCAAATCAACGACTTAACCTTGCATCTAAAAGAACTAGAAAAAGCACAACAAGTAAAGCCCAGAGGAAGTAGAAGAAAGAAAATAATAAAGATCAGAGCAGAAATAAATGACATAGAGGCTAAAAAAACAATAAAAAAGATCAATGAAACCAAGAGCTGGTTCTTTTAAACGGGAAACAAGATTGATGAACCTTTCACCAGACTCAAGAAGAAAAAAAGGGAGAGGACTCAAATAAATGAAATTAGAAATGAGAATGAAGAAGTAACAACTGACACAACAGAAATACAAAGGATTGTAAGAAAATACTATGAAGAACTGTATGCCAAAAAATTAGACAATCTAGATGGAATGGATAAACTTCTTAAAACATATAATCTTTGATAAATCAATTTGGAAAAATCAGAAAACCTAAACTGACCGATTACAACAAATGAGATTCAAACAGTTACCAAAAAACTCCCAACAAGAATGAAACTAGACCACCAACTTACACCATTCACAAAAATAAACTCAAAATGGATAAAATATTTAAATGTAAGTTGTGAAACCATAAACATCTTGGAATAAAACATAGGCAGTAAGCTCTCCGACATCTCTCGCAGCAATATATTTGCTGATTTATCTCCAAGGGCAAGGGAAATAAAGGACAGGATGAACAAATGGGACTATATCAACCTAAAAAGCTTTTGCATTTCTAAAGACACTATGAACAAAATAAAAAGACAATCCACACAATGGGAGAACATATTCACCAGTAAGTCTGATAAGGGAGTAATAACAAAAATTTATAAAGAACTTGTAAAACTCAACATCAGGAAGGTAAACAATCCAATCAAAAAATGGGCAAAAGAAATGAATAGACACTTTTTCAAAAAGGACATACAAATGGCCAATAGGCAGATGAAAAATGTTCAACTTCACTAATCATCAGAGAAATGCAAATTAAAACCACAATGCAATATCACCTCACACCTGTCAGAATGACTTTCACTAACAAATCAACACACAGTAAGTGCTGGCGAGGATGTGGAGAAAAGGGAACCCTCCTGCGCTGCTGGTGGGAATGCAGACTGGTGCAGCCGCTGTGTAAAACAGTATGAAGATTCCTCAAAAACTTAAAAATGGATCTGCCGTTTGACCCAGCTATCCCACTGTTAGGAATATATCCTAAGAATGTCAAATCACTGATTCAAAATAAGACATGCACACCCATGTTTATTACAGCATTCTTTACAATAGCCAAGATCTGGCAACAGACCAAGTGCCCATCAGTGGATGAGTGGGGATTCAATAGCTGTGGTACATATACACAATGGAATACTATGCAGCCATGAAAAAAGGAAATCTTACCTTTTGCGGCAACATGGATGGACCTGGAGACTATTATGTTAAGTGAAATAAGCCAGGCAGAGAAAGAAAAATATCATATGACCTCACTCATATGCAGAATCTAATGAACAATGTGACCTAAGGAATGGAATAGAGGCAGAGGCAGGGTCAAAGGGACCTGAGGGAAAGGGGAAGAGAGGATGGGATCAGAGAGCGGAAGGGGATTAGTGAAATTATGTATACATAACACAAACAGAGCAGGACAGCAATTCCTGGAGGGAAGGGGGGAGGGCATTGGTTGGAGGGGGGGCAAAGGGCGTATCAAGGGATACATGGAGGTGGGTGGAGAGGGAGATACATTCGAATGAACACTTGAATCTATGTAAACACAATAAATTAAAATAAAATAAGAAAAATAAAAATTAAGACATAAAAATCTATGATGAACCAAGTATCAATTTTTCAAGAAAGATAGGTCCTATATGGCTTATTTCCCCTTTTGCCTCAGAGTCCAACATGTCATGGGAGAACCCTAATGTTGACTGTCTCTTTGCCTCACTTCCACAGTACTTTTACATAGACCAGAAGAGAGGGGTTTGGGTGGTAGCTGGTTACAGCAGGGCCAGTGCTGCTCCTGAGGAGAATACATGGTTTCTACGTTTGGGTGGTCCTCTCACAAAGTGGGAAACGTAGTGCCTCATGGTTTACAGCAGATGGCCTTGCCTTCTGACCAATTAAAGGGTATCCCCAAAAGCCAGGCAAGAGGTTGAAAGAGAAAGAGAAACTGAAGAGTACCTCTAACGAATACATTTTAAAAATCTCCATACTCTAGATTCTAAATCATCAATAATTAACAAAAAAACTATAGATGGAAGATTTTTTTAAAGTGTTAATATTTCACTATATTTGACCTATAAAAATAGCAATTTTATCTTTTTCAAACTAATATATCCTGTGAACTGTATAGTATCTGACCATATTGTGATAATATTGAAAACCAAGAGAAGAGCTTGAAAAATATTTCTGAAACCTTTAATATAATTAATAAAAGAAAAACATTGCCTTTAGTAATTTTGATTTGGACTAAGCTCCTTCCCATTAAAATCTACAATGGCATCTGTACAAGAACCCTAAAATAACTAAAACATTGAAGAGCAGCACACACAAACAGAACTGAGAGACTGATCCCTTAGGAGAAAGAAAGCATTCAGTGGGATACCTAGGTTTTTCCCACAGACATTTACAAATTTTTAGCATGAAAGAATAAAATCTTAGCAGAGAACTGGCAGTTCCAATGGTCTGAAAAGACAAATTTTAGAATTTACGACAGCTGAAGCAGCTGGGACTTGAGGAGTAAAATCCTGAGAAAAGAAAATCACAGGTTAGCCTAAAATCTTTATTAAAACTCCACTTGAGGCTTTGGCCAGTTTCTAAGCTGCACACAGAGTGTGACTTTCAAAGGCTATCAGGCACCAGCAGCTAGAAGGTCAAAAGGCTGAGCAGAGATTTTAGAAGCTTTGTGGTTCTGGGGAGACGGAGAAAGGACTTCAAGGTCTGCCAATATGGAACGGCCCTGGTTACCACTCCAGGCTCTCAGTTGAGACATGGGATAGTCTATATCCCAGGCATAAAGACAAATGAAATAGAACAACTGTGAAATCAATCTTCAGTAGTATTAAGATGATCTGCATATATTCTCTGCTGCCAAATCTGAATCCTCTAAGAAAGACAATAACACCATTCAGACATTCTATGATTTTAATGCAATTAATACCATATATAATGTCCAGCATTCAAACAAAATGTATGAGGCATGTTTAAAAAAAATCAATTGATCAAAAGCCGAGAAGAAACAGATCAACAGATAATTCAGATATAAGAAATATTAGACAGGGACATTAAACTAACTATGTTCAAGAAAGCAGAGTTGCCTGACTAGGTGATAGCCCAGTGGATAGAGCCTCTACCTGGAATGCTGAGGGCCCAGGCTCAAACCCCCGAGATTGTCGGCTTGAATGCGGGCTCACCTGGCTTTAGTGGAGGGTTGCTGGCTTGAATGTGAAATCATAGACATGATCATATGGTCACAGTCTTGAGCCCAAAGGTCACTGGCTTGAACCCAAGGTCACCAGCTTGAGCCCAAGGTTGCTAGCTTAAGCAAGGGGTCACTGGCTCAGATAAAGGCACATATGAGCCCCCTGGTCAAGGCACATGAGAAAGCAATGAATGAACAACTAAAGTACTGCAACTGTGAGTTGATGCTTTTCATCTCTCTCTTCCTATCTGTCTGTTGCTGTCATTCTATCTGTTCAAGAGAGAGAGAGAGAAGAAAATATAGAGGTTTCAACAGGTTTGTAATCTATACAAAAAGACAAATTACATTTTTAGAACTGAAAAATACAGTAACTGTAATTAAGAATTCAAGAGAGAAGTTTAATAGAGGATTAGAAAGTAGAAAGTATAGTTTGGGAACTAGAACACAGGGTTAAGTTTAAAGTATCTAGCTTCAAATTCAGAAAGGAAAAATATACAAGTTAGGAAGAAGAGTAAGAGAGATAGGAAAATATCCAACATGTATAATTATAATTCCACAAAGAAAGGAGAGTGAACATGAGAGAAAAACATTATTTGAAGAAATACTAGTTGAGAATTTGCAAAATTGAAAGGCATCAAATCACAGATTGATTAAGTTTTAAAAATCCAAGCAAGAGAAATATAAGAAAAAACACACCTGATGCAATCAACAGTTCAGATGCTCTAGAGATGTTTACTTGAAACCTATGTGTTATTATGGACCAATGTCACCCCATTAGATTTAATTTCTAAATTGAAAAAAAATTTTTTTAAATCATGCTACAATCAAAGCAAAGAGGAAATCTTAAAAGTGTTCAGGAGGAGAGAAAAAAAATACATGTTTCTTTTAAAGGAGCAATAATAAAGCTTGAGACAAATTAGGCAACAAAAACTGTCATAGAACCATGGAAAGGTATCTTTTTAAAAAACTGAAAATAGCATCTACCAACTTATAATTTTATAGCCAGCCAAAACAGTTCTCCAAATAGAAATCACAAAACATTTCCTTATGCTAAAAAATAAAGACAAGCTCAAGAAGTTATGAGGACATATCAAAAGGACACAGGAGCCAGCTTGAAAAGGCTCCCACCAACCAAATCTAGAACAATATTAATACCAAAATAAATAATGACACTGTGGGATTATTCTGTTTGTAAAAATATTGAGTTAAAATAGAATGTTAGCCGAAAAATATAGAAAGAATAATGGAGTGAAAATTACCATTTGGCCACCATCATATTAGTAATTGATTCAAGCAAAAATCATTAATGCCTAATAAAACTACTTGGTAAAAATTTGATAAGGAAATAGAATATTTAGATGGTCTCAAAATATCTTCCTACAAATTACTTATTAATTACAAAAAGACATCATGTACTTTTAATATGATGCACTGAGAAGGGAGAATATGTTGCTTATATGTTATTTCTGCCAAAAATGTATGAGTTGGCTCTAAACATAAGGGAGCCAAAAATGAGGAACAGTCTGCAAAACATCTGGCTCATACTCTTCTAAAATGTCACTTATGAGGGAGTTAGGAAGCTATTGTAATAGGGTAACTAGAGATGATGAAGACATAAACTAAAGCAATGGCAATGGAGGTATGAGGGAGGGATCAAAAATGTGATACGTAAATTCCACATTTTTAGCATTTAAAGACTGCTTAGATGTGGCAGGAAAGGAAGATGAAGAAGTCTGTTTCCCAGCTGGGGTATTGATTCAAAATGAGATTTGGAAAACCACTTCTAGATGACAAGGTGGTATGTGCTCTGTTTTAGAAGTAGACTTATTATAAGGTACACATGAACCTTCCAAGATGTCTGACCAGTGGCTGGGTTGAAGGATGAGATACAGACGGTGGAGACCTTTGTGTGTAAGGAGTGGGTCAAGACATGGAATCAGGTGAGCATGAGAAATATTAAGAGAAAAAAAAAGATGAAACTAAGAATTACCAAAGAACAAAGCAAAGAAAGAGGAGGAGCCAAGAAAAATTAAAAGAAAGATCAGTGAATTTCAAAGAGAGTTGGAAAGAAGGCTTTGCTGTCCGGGAAATCAAGAAATAAAGTTTTAACACCATGTGCCAGGCACACCAAATACCAGCTCTGTCTACACGTCAGCATATCGGGATGACTAACATATGATCCCTGCCCCCACAAAGCTCAAGTTTGTCAGAGGGGGAAAAAAGCAACAACACAAAATATTTGAAACCTTAAACATCAATCAACACAGCACACAATGGAAGAAAAACACAGATGCAGCCAGTACAGGGGGAACCGAAAGGGGAAAAGCTTTCAACACTCCTGAGATGTCCTGGGAACATGTCCCCAGGCCTCAGTGAAATAAATATCTGGGTGCTGCAGAATTAGTAATTAGTGGGTGTGGTGGCACTTGCTTCATGCTGTTATTACTAAGCCCAGGACAACCTTGAGTGAACTAAGTATCTATTCTCAGAGAACCATGAAAACTAATGAATGGGCATCTGACTGTTTACATTGCACAGCCTACTCACTACCTTTTACATTCAGTCACCTCTTTTTCTAAAGAAAAGCAAGAGCAAATTTCCCATTTTCACCCCCCCCCCTCCTTTCAGTGCTGGTCTTTTTCTTATCACACTGTTGTTTGGAAACTGTGAAGGAAAGGGTATTCCAGGTAGAGGAATTCTGCACAAGATCATGAAAACTTCAGGAGACTTGGTGATAAATGCAAATAGCTTAGAACTAGTGGGAGGGTGGCAAGAGATAAAATTGGAGCCCTGGCCGGTTGGCTCAGTGGTAGAGCGTCGACCTGGTGTGCAGGAGTCCCAGGTTCGATTCCCAGCCAGGGCACACAGGAGAAGCGCCCATCTGCTTCTCCACCCCTCCCCCTCTCTTTCCTCTCTGTCTCTCTCTTCCCCTCCTGCAGCCAAGGCTCCATTGGAGCAAAGTTGGCCCGGGCGCTGAGGATGGCTCTGTGGCCTCTGCCTCAGGCGCTAAAATGGCTCTGATTACGGCAGAGCGACACCCCAGATGGGCAGAGCATCGCCTCCTGGTGGGCATGCCGGTGGCTCCCAGTCGGGCGCATGCGGGAGTCTGTCTGACTGCCTCCCCGTTTCCAACTTCAGAAAAAAAAAAGAGAGAGAGAGAGATAAAATTGGAAAGTCAGGCATCCAATCACAAAGGCAATTGGCACTTGGGATCAAGTGGTGGAGGAGACAGATGAGTAAATCATAGAAGTATGCAGATAGTGCTTATTAATATATGTGTCAGGTACTGTTCTAATTATTCTACACATATTAAGTCATTTATCCTACATATAAGATAGCCTCTATCATTAGCCTTATTTTACAGATGAGGAAATTAAGACTGAGAGAGATTAAGTAACTTGCTCACACAGTTCGTAAATGGTTCAGCTTGAACTTTAAGCCAGGAAGTGTAGGTCCAGACCCTATCTGTGCCCTTAACTACCACATCCTAGAGTAGGAAGCTGACATTTGATAATAATGATCATGATAAGTACTGAGAGAGAAAAAAAACACAGAGGTCAGTGAAAACCATTTTCCAGATGGGAAAACTTTAAATTGAGGGTAAATGATCTTTCCATGATCATACTGCATCAGTAATTGAGCTTAATTCGAAATTTGATCCTGGACTCTGTTCTCCTTCTTGGTGTTGCAGTCTTAAGAAGGACGAAACAAAGTTATTGTGGGACAGGGAGAGATCTCAAAGGGAAGACTTAATGACTTTGGGTCCTGTTTTGTTCATTAACAACTGTGAGGCCGCAGGTGGGTTCATGGAATGCTAGGCCTTGGTTTCTTCTTTGCAAATGAGAGTGCAGTACCAAACCATTACTGCAGCCTTAGCACCCTCACAGTTTGTGACCTTAGCTTTCAGCCAGCCTTCCAATGGGGCTGTGGACACTTCCTAGTTACCCGGAAACCTTAAGACATTCGTCCGAGGCAACAAAATTACATTTCCTAAAAGAAGAACATATTTTAAATGTATGTTATGCTAAAATATAAAAGTCACCTTTTAAGAGTTAAAGCTATGTATCTGTAAAAAGTAAAACCTGTCCTGTTTAAATGAGGATGGCTATAGCAGAACACTCTAAACTATCAAAAACAGTTGGCCTGACTGTAGCTAAGTAGAACAAATACCCATCAGTGTGTGACGGTGCCTAGCACCATGCCTACCCACAGGAGACATGCGTACAACATTCATTATTGTCTTATATATCATCCATTAGCTTCTGTCTCCTTACTTCTTATCTCCCCGGGGGTGTTTTCTCACGAATATGTTGTCCTATTTATTCTTCTTTTTATGAGTCTAGGCAATTTTACAATTACTCACTGTCTCTTTTCAAAGTGGACTAGCCTCTTGTTATTTGGGGAGGAGGGGGACTTTGATATGTTTGCCCATTTTTGGAAAAAGTCTTTTTTACCCAGTAACAGTAGGCCTACCCATCTGCAAATGGGCACATTTCTAAGCATTTGTCAGGCAAATTAGCCTGGTTTGATTGAAGACACCAGGTTCAAAGACTCCAGCCTTTTGGAAAGTAAAACGTTTGAGATAAAAATAGAAGCTAAGCCTCTCAGGACTGATTGGTATGTCTTTAGACATCTCACATTCTTAGGCATCAGATGCATCATCGTTGTGACATTGGTGAATATAAATGGGCTGGCAAAATCTTTTAGATGAGGGAAAATTGAGATTTGATTGATCGATTCTCTCTGCAATATAAATGGACTCAAACATACGTGCAAATTCATATATCCCAGAAAGTTATAAAGAGATTCTCAGCGAATAGTAATGTCAAAAAACAAACTAGCATTTATTAAGTATTAACTTTATGCTGGTGTTATGCTAAGCATTTTATGTTTTTTAACGTTAATGCTTAGAGCAATGCTGTGAGATTAGTATTATAATCCTTATTTTATAAATGAAGAAACTAAGATTCAGAGAACTTAATAACACCCAAAGAATCGCTGGGAAAAAGACAGGTGATCCAAAAACCAGCAACTAACTTTGGAGCATTTAAATGAGGGTGTGAAGATCTACCTCATTTGGGTGGTGACTGTAACAAACAACCACAAATTTGTTGACTTAAAACAACAGTAAATGGTCCTTTCACAGTGCTGGAGGCCAGAAGCCCTAAATCAGTCTCAGTGAACTGAAATCAAGGTGCTAGCAGAGCTGTACTCTGTCCCAAACACTAGTGGAGAATCTGTCTTTGCCTCTTCAGCTTCTGGTGGCCGCTGGCATTTTTTGGCTTGTGGCTGCCTCACTCCAGTCTCCCAGGCCAGCGTCTTTAAATCTCTTTGCTCTGCCTTCACCTTGCCTTCTTCTCTTCTGGGTGTTATATCTCCTTTTGCTTTGATTTCAAAAAAGATACATGTGATTGCATTTAGGGCCCACCTGGATAATCCAGCATAATTTCTCCATATCAAAATCCTAAATTTAATCACACCTTTTGCCAGATAAGATGATATTTACAGGGAGCAGAGTGAGGAACTTTAATCTTTCAGGGCTATTTTTTGGCCTATCACAAAGGGAAATGACTTTCTTCTCTATTTGAGACTTTGGTTGTACTTGTCACTCTCTCCTGGCCTTCATGACATTTAACAGCAGTATAGTAGGTACGGACAATCTCTTGTCCACATCTGAAGTCTTAAAATCTCTGAAGACTGAAATTGTTAAGAAATAAATTTGTTATGAATTTAATGTCAGAAAAAAACTGATTCAAAGAAACATGAGGCTCTTTATGATCCTTATTTATCCCCTTAGTATGAATGTTCATATATTCACTAAAGAAATATTAATTACTTATTTAACTAGATGTTCTAAGGATACTAGATAATTTACATGATTACCATTCTAAAATCTGAAGCAATCTGAACTCTGAAATACATTCGAACCCAAGAGTTTTCGATAAGGGATTTTGAACCTAGAGTAAAATAGGAGCTAGAAATAATCTCAAAGGATTTCAGACGTGATGGAACCTGTAAGACAAATTTCTTAAGTACCCTAGAGTATAGCTGGAGCCTTCAGGGAGTCATGGAACCAACACATTTAAGAATCTTTATGGGGTGATTAAAAAATTATTTCTGGGAAAATATTAAGTGTCATAGATAAATGTGCAAGCAATAGGAAAAAAGACAAGGTATTCAGAGATTAACACTTTATCTCCAAGAAGCATTGTACCCAGATTTGTCTGGATCTCCCATGCTTCCCCGAGTACTAGAGTTAGAGCCTCATTCTCTGAGTCATGGGCAACATCTCCTGCTGTGGCCATGGGAGAAGGCGTCAGCAGAGAGACAGTAGCCAGTCTGCCTGACTCACATCCTGAAACACCAGTGCAGCCACTGCCTCAGCCTCTGCACAGAGCCCATCAGGAAAGAGCTTCCCTTTCCCACTTGAACAGGGGCTTCTGAGCCCATACTCAGATTGCGGGTGTTAGGGCAGAAGAATCTTGTATTTTTATTACCTTATGGACTTGTCATTTCCCTGTTGCCATCACTACCACCACCTCCACTACCACCATTTTCTCTCTTGAATATTGTCCAGCCTTTTTACCCCTTCCAAAAACAGGTCCTAGTATATCCAGTTCCTTCCTTTCAACACACACACACACGCACACACACAACCTTAGAGAAGAGGTTCCTTCAGCACCTTTGAGAAGACGCTCTCTTTAGTGACACAAACAAACACCTTCACTCTCACTCTTCCTTACTTCGGAAGAATCTAAATACAGACCCTTCCACATGGTTATTACCAAGTAAAGCCTCTTCTAATCCCTAGTGAGTATCTTAGCCTATTCTTCTTGGGTCAGCCATTTTTAAAATGTATTACCTTGGTCAAGGAGAATGTGGATGGCTAAAGAGGGCAAATTTATCATGTCAACTAAAAAATAATTACAAAAACATGAACTACTTTGTAAAGATAGAAGTCTAGTAACATCATTGTCCTTTAGAAAAGATGATGTATTGTTTATGGAGATATCCAGAAGTAAATTATACTATCTCACCTGGTGATTCACTCAAATTTGTCATAAACATTCTTCTCCTTCTATTTCTGTATCATCAACATAAATGATGATATACCTTCATAGTCTGGATGCAATTTGAGTTTGGCCTCCAGATACTTTACTGATATTCTGAAGGAATGAGAGATTTTACATTAGTAAAATTTTCAAAGAAATAAAACATACTTTTAAAAAAGCCAAAATGTGAAAAATGAAATACTCATTTCAATGGAAATATTTGTAGAGCATTATCCCATTTTTATATGGAAGGGATAGGTAATGCTTGACTTCTGGCAATTTGATGAACAGCAACTTCTAATAATGGAGCTAGCTTGCTACACCCATGTTATCAACTCTTAGCAGAGAGGGCAGGACAGTGACAATTACCCCACAAGTGTTTCTGGCAGCAGCCTCAGGGGCTTCAAAAGAGTTCCTTGACCCTCAGTCTTAGTTTGGCCCTCTAGCTCACCTCATGAATGCACAGACTCCTCTCAAATATCTGCAACAGGCAGCAGCAGCACTGACCCCTCAGGGTCTGAGAGGAAGATGGTGGAGCTCTAAGTAGTGAGAGCAGGTAGATAATGTAGAGGTCAAGTGTATACTGTGACTGAATGAAACATACTTAAAGCATGTTTTCAAAACATATTTTGAGGCCCTGGCTGGTTGGCTCAGTGGTAGAGCATCAGCCTGATGTGCAAGAGTCCCGGGTTCAATTCCCGGCCAAGGCACACAGGAGAAGTGCCCATCTGCTTCTCCACCCCTCCTCCTCTCCTTTCTCTCTGTCTCTCTCTTCCCCTCCCTCAGCGGAGGCTCCATTGGAGCAAAGTTGGCCCGAGCGCTGAGGATGGCTCTGTGGCCTCTGCCTCAGGCACTAGAATGGCTCTGGTTGCAGCAGAGCGACACCCCAGAAGGGCAGAGCACCGCCCCCCAGTGGGCGTGCCGGTTGGATCCCTGTTGGGCGCATGCCTCCCCGTTTCCAACTTCAGAAAAATACAAAAACAAAACAAAACATATTTTGAGCAATGGCACCAACATCTGAATAAGTGTAGTGTCTCAAAGGAAATGGAGACTGCTTATTAGAAGAGATAGCTCCTTAAGAAGAGCATTGGCTTAGGAGTTAGGAGACCTGGGTTTCAGTTCCTCATTCTGTCTCTTAATAACTGTGTCTATTGCTTAGGGAAAAACATTTAATCTCATTGACCTTCAATCTTTGGGTGTAACAATTAAAAATAATAATTAATAGCCCTACTATTATATATCAAAGAGCACTTTAAGAATGCAGTGAGTTAATATACAGAAAGTGTTTTATAAATTTCACAGTACAACATAAATAATATTTTAAATGAGAAATGCTCAGTGCTTATTAAAATGTCACTCTCATTTCTTTATGATCACAGAGGACACAATTTCTCTAAAGTTTCTATTGAAAATTTCAAACTTCTGATGATTGTTAAGGCTCACTAAAATTTGTCACAGATCTGGATGAACCTTACCTTAACCTTGACGGAGTTTTCTAACATTTACATAAAAGCTTTGAGCCTCTATTGACATTGTGTAGAGTATAAGGTGAGAAAATTAACATTTTAAAATGTGGGGGTTTTTTATATGTGGTTCAAAATCCATGTTCCTTGAATAATCTCAGGGTATAAGTGAAGGGTGCTAATCCTGGTGAGATGGCAGTTCAGGAAAGCAGAAAGACTTTATTCTTGATGGTAGCTGAAAAGTTAACATCTTGGCCTCCAACACTTACTATGGAAACTATTTCATGAAAAAGGAGAAAGCAAAACAGTCTATTAACTCTTCCTGAAGGAATCAAGCAGCGCCAATAGCTTCCAAAGTCTTCTCAGAGATGTTTGTGAAAACTTTTTCAAAGGGTTTCTTCTGATTCTGTGATGCTGAAATTCCCATCATCTGTCAATGAGAAGGAATATTAGGAAATAAAATAATGACTTCGTTTAATGTTTATACTCTTTCTCATATTAAATATAATTTATGTAATTGGTTTTTAGTATTACCCTGTTTAATTATGTATACTTAAAGGAGCTTTATATTGCACATGGTTATTATTTATAAGTAATTAATTCAATATGGAGTTTGTGTTCATGCCTATAAAATGTTGGGCACGCGCCCTGTGTCAAAAGCATAATCCTCCTCTATATCATTCTTACTACCATAAAGTCATGTTTAGCGTATTTTCTAGAAATACCTCACCTAAATGCAAATATGCCTTTTTCCTTGATGGATTGGAGTCATCTTTGAGAGTTAGGAAGGTGCATATAAGAGGGTGGAGGGGGTGTCACCAAGTGCTGATTTTTGTAAGTCAGACTACTTGAGTTTTTCTCATTGAACTGCTCTCCTAAAAAGCACTGATAAACTTCACATTACAAACACCAAGGTCTTTCTTCTTCATTCTCATTCTACTTAATAATTCTATAATAAACTCATTTTTCTTAAAATGTTCCTTCCCTTTGCTCAGGTTACTACTTGCTCTTTGGATTATGTGTTCCCCTCTGGATGTTCCTCCTCACTCTCCCAAGCTGGCGTTTCTTCCATCACTAATTCTTTTCTTGTGTCATCCTTGGCCATCTGGACCTGGTTCTCTTCCTAGGCTATGTGGTCTCTTTGAAAAATCTCAACTACTCTTATGAATTTAACTACTCTTCATAAGATGATAGCACCTGAAACTCTATCTCTATCCCTAACTGCTCTCCTCACATACTCATTTGAAGAGCAATAGGACATTTCAACCCAATATTCCAGAGACTCCTCAAGTTCAATTTACCTAAAACACAAGTAATTAATCTCTTCTCCTGTGAATCATAGTTAAGAGCTTCATTTTTCCTTTTCTCTCTCAAGAATCATCAACTTGGAAGTCTTCCTCATCTAATCAAATTCTAGTCATTCTATGCCTATAATGTTGTCATAGCATCATTTCACCACTGTTTCCTTGTTCAGGATTTTATCCATCAACTAAGAGAAAAGAAACAACAGGTATGTTCAAGCATTCACTACACATTTTGTATATATTCCTAGTCATTCCTGCAGAAACCATATAACACAAGTATTATTTTCATCATCATTTTTCTGTTGAAAAAATACTGCATCTCAGAAAGATTCAAATATTAGTTAATGGTTACAGAGCTAAAATGGAACTTAAATTTAGGTCTGATGAGAAATCTTGGTTTCTTCCCACCTTCCAACTTAGCATTTCTTCATCCCAACTAGTCCCTCTGTCACTGGTCACTCTTCTTCGCCAGACTGTCTTTTCTGGCACTGATCTCTAAATATTTTTGATGGAGCAGCTCAGTGGTCTATGGGTCAGGTTTACTTTTACTCCCTCACAGTATTTTGGTCAACATTTTAAAAGTTAGAAATCTCACAATCCCAAAAACAACAGAAACCTCACAATTTATCTTTTCTGTATAATGTCAGACAGTCTTGGAATGCTAGGTCAGCTTCTCACACACCAATAATAAATGGACTCAACCCAAGTGCTGGCCACAACCTTTTGACCTAGCTGTCACTCTACAGTTTACCAAACTCTGTAACTCTCCGGTGTCTGTCATATATGCCTAGTATCAGTTTATAACTGAGCTCTTTTCATTAAGCTTATACTATTGCATTTCTAAGAAGAAGTTGCTTCATTTAATAATATTTACTTGTATTGATTCATTGTCATTTGAGTTTGCAATCCCTAGTCTCTAAGTGTAGTAGTCAGCTCGAGCTGCCATAACAAAATACCATAGACTGGGTGGCTTAAACAACAGAAATTTATTTCCTTACAATTTGGGAGGTTGGATCCAACATCAGGTTACTGGCATGGTCAGGTTCTGGTCAGAACTCTCTTCCTGACTTGAAGATGGAAGACTTTGGCTATATGACCACATGGCATTTCCTTGGTACATGAATATGGGGAGAGATCTCTTTCTCCCTCTTCTTATAAGCTACCAAGTCCATTGAACTAGAATGCCACCCTATGATCTTATCTAACCTTAATTACCTCCTAAAAACCCCATCTTCAAATGCAGCTACATTAGGAGTAAGGACTTTAACATGTGAATTTGAGGTGGGGGGACACAATTGGGTGTCCTATAGCAATAAATATAATAATAATTAGTTTTGAGTGCCTAATATGTATCAAACACTGTTCTAAGTACTTTGCATGTTGTATCTAATTTAATTCTCACAATAATTTTATAACTATTTTATATCATTTTCTTCATTTTCAAGATAAAGAAACAGAGAAAAGGCATGTAGCATCCCCAAATCTTACAAAGAGTAGGTGGCCTAGCCAGCATTTGAACCCAGGTTGTCATGTTAATTTCTATTTAATGTTGCCTTTTAAACTCTCCAGAGTTTAAAAGTGGAGCTTCCCTTCCCAACTCATCTGATGTGGTTTTGATTTTGGTGGAGAAGATGAAGGTAGGCTGAAAAAAGGATGCTTTATTCTGGGTACTGTATTATAATCTAGGCACTTAAGGTCTCTGGAAGTCTATTTTCCCCTAAATGAGATGTTGCTTGGTCTTAATTTTTTTTTATATTATTTTTATCCCATAATGGAAACAGAAACCCAGTTGTGGCCTCGAGTAGGTGCACTCTTGTGAGCGGTCTCATCATGGCAGGCACACAGCTGCACACTGAACAAACTGAGTCTACTTGGTTCCATGGCATCTTATGAATCAGCTGTAAATCATGTTGGGCTGAGAGGCTTTATCTAAATATAGCCTATGTGGCCCTGGTCAGCATTTCGTATGAATTTCTCTTGGGGGTGGGTGGTGGGTCTGAGCATTTCATGAAAGGTCAGAATTTAGTATTTGGAAAGGAAGTAGGACAACAAGAGAAAGGGGAAAGCCCAAGATTTGTGCAATGTTTTAACTACTCATTTTAACTTGCAACTCCATCGAATGTCTCATCAGATAATAACTGATGTTGATGTTGAGTAACACTGTATTTTTCGGGGCACTGTGACATGCATTATCTAAGTTTCTCCTCCACATAAGTTTATGAAGTATCATTATTTTTATTAACATTCTCTTTTTAGAATCTCGGAGATGTTTAAAGACATGTTCAAGGCCACAGAGCTAATAAATAGTGGAGCCAGAATTTTAATCCAGACCCCCCATCCTCAAGATCCTGGACTCTTCCCATGAGGACTACAGTGGCTCGGGTTTACTGGGCCAACCAGTCGGCCTCTCTTTGTCAGTTATTTCCCTTGTCCCCTTGGGGCCCCAGGACGACAGGAAGAGCGGCAAAACAATTCACGTCATTCCCAAGCTAAAAAAGAAAAAAAAAGCATCTCAGGAATCCAGAGCTAACTGGGTAATAATTAGGGTGTAGTGGTGGTGACAACCAGAGAATTTTCAATTACTGGCTTACATGCTAACGTAACATGCTTCCCTTTGAGAAGCCATCATTTTGATAAATCCTTTAATCCCTCCCTGGTCATTGCACCTGGTATTCTCGTAGGAGGATTTGCACTGCCCATGACGCATTCATGTTTAGAGATATGTATAAATCCAGATGGAACATAGCATGTGGAAGATGAAATGTGGTGTTTACTCGGTGCGTCGCAAGAAAAGTTAGCCTTTCACACCAGGGCAAATTATTCAGTTCTATGCCCATCCCCAGGCCTTTTGTGTTACCTTTATGTCTACTAGCTTTTACCACATTGTATTAAAACAAATATTTTAAGGCCTCTGTTCTGCTCATGTAGTTTTTTACATCAGGGACTCTTTTATATTCACTTTTGTATTGCCGTTTTCTAACGCACTACTGATATTGGGAAGAGTTCTTCTTTCTCTACACCTCAGGTTCCCAGGGCGAGAAATGTCCATGAGTACAGTACTCTAGGCATTTGTTTGGCTCTGCTCACCGCTTTATTGCTTCCTGACCTCCTTTGAAGAAGAGGAGGGAACTTCTCTAGTTGGCAACTGGGATAGGTAATTTTGTGTATTAACTTGGCTGAGCCATGGGGTGCCCGGACATTTGGTCAAACATTATTATGGGTAGTCTGTGAGAGTGTTTCTAGATGAGATTAACATTTGAATCTTTAGACTGAGTAAGACATAGGGCCCTCCTTAATGTGGGTGGGCCTCATTGTTAATGGAAGAACTCAAGAGAAAATATAAGGTAAGTAGAAGGTACTACCTCCGCCTGACTACTGAGCTGGGACATTGGTCTTTTCTGGTCTTCAGACTTAAACTGAAACTCTGACTTTCTGGGGATCTCATATTTGCTGGCCGTCACTCTGGAACTACGCATTTCTCATGTGGATCTCCAGCTTTCCCGCTTCAGATCTTGGGACTTCTCAGCCTCCACAATGACATGAGCCAATTTTTTTTATAACAAATCTCTTTATATACTGTATGTATGTAGCAGACAAGCAAGAATCACTCGAGAAGGAGTCGACCTGCCTTCAGGAATCTATATTCTCTCTCCACTGTGCTGAAACCTCAGTGAGCAAACTGGCCAACAAATTTAACTTAGAGTGACAATTATGTTAGCAAGTTTATATGGTCATTTTCCAAATGACTCTTATTGGTAATAAAGTTGATATCTGATCTCCCTATCTTAGACTGGGCATCTATATCTTTGTAATGATTCTAAACATACGGCAGGGAATGGCAATAATATTTATGGAGATTCCAAAGCCCCCAATGAAGGTATTCGGGAAGTGTTTGTGAATGAAAGAAATGAATGAATGTATAACAGGACGTCTGATCAATGTCCTTTATGATGGTACATCTTTCACAGAGAAGTTGGTTTTGCCCCATGCTCCATGGCAACGGTATCTATCTAATGGTCAGAAACTTGCACATTTGAATTTGATGGAAGTACATGGGGCATGTAGTTCTCTTACAGTTGTTAGCAGTGTAAATAATAAGAGAAGGCTCTCACCTTTAAAGGGGAAGCATCACAGTCTATTCTACATGTTGCCACATCTTTACATTTCTGTGTATCAACACTTGACTTGAAGCTAATTGTCATCTATTACTTAATTATAATGTTTCCTTTGGAATGGCCATCCAGAAAAACTACCCACACTTCTCAGGTTCTGTGTTCTGAGTTAGTAATCCTCTTTTTTTGTATATGTGTTTATGTACAGGGAAAATTAAAAAGAAAATACAATGTGCATGTGATTGGAAAATGTAAAGATTTCTTATTGGTCCTTAGAGAGAGCTTGATAACTTATCCTGAAATAAAATCACAGCCATTCGCCTTATTAGCAGTTCCTTACAGAAAGAATTAGGACAGTGATAGACATAAGGGGACCAAACCCCAAACCCATCCATCTACCAAAATAATTTCAGAATAAGAGAACTAAAGAACACTAGTACGCCCAGAAGCCTATGAGGGTAGGGTACTGTAATAATTTATTCATTTGGTTGGTTTGGTTTGGTTTGATTTGGTTTGCATCATCTGACCAAAAGGAAAAAGAGAGAAAAGAGAGTGGGAGGGAAAATAGGTGGAACTACATAAAAGACACAAGTTATAGATTAAATCACTTTGAGTTATTAAGACTTCACTCCTCATTATTCAAATGGAACTCCAAGAATAATCATTAATGATTCCTCCTTCTCTGTGCAGAGCTCCAGGATTCTACTCCAGTAAGGCACCACTGATGGGCCTTGCCCCAGCACTGCTGGTAATGTTAGCTTCCTCCCCGGGAGCATCGCTAGAACTAAAGCCGCTGCCAGAAATGTCTGGCACCAGATTTCTCTCCAACTCAGCGCCTAATGCCATTACACGTCCTACAACAGCTGCACTGATACCTCAGTGAGCCATTTCAGTGTTTCAGAACGAGTAAAGAACTGCCATTTACTTATGCCCAACATTAATCCAAACATGGTTTTTCAGAAAATGATCTAAATAAAATGGCCAACTGGGCTAATAACAGAAAGTTTACAAATGAACCTTTCAAACAGAACATCTTCCCACCACCATGAAACATACTATGCATGCTACAGACATCACATGCATGGGGCGGGACACAGAGCAAGATCTCATTACAGTTTTCCCTCCAAGCACAGTACACAGGGTTCACTTGCTTTCTGGTCTACATGGTCCCTTTTTGCTCATTTCTGTTATCAAGTGGTCACACACTGCCATGTAATCTCATTCACGAGCAGTCATTACGATCTACTCAGCAAGTACCTGATGTATAGAGATAAATAATAATAAATAATATGTCCCCTCTTCTCCTTTAACAGTCTAGTTGGTGAGCAGGTGCAGACACACATTGTTGACCGTCTGCCTGACTTCTGTAGGGGTGAAGGGGGGTTTTAAAGGGGAGAAAGTGGCCAATTGTCATTTGGAAAGAGCAGGGGGGGAAATAGCTCGGGTTCCACCTGAAAGGTGACCTAATCTAGTTCTTTCCCAGCTGTGCTTCTCTGAGTGCTGGAGTGCCTTAGGAAGTGAGGTGCTGCGCCTTCCTCCACCGCTTCACACAGAAAGCATCGCTCTTCATCAGCTGTATACAGAAGTGCAAATGAGGCATTGTTGAAAACAATATTCACGGCACATGGCACACAGATTCCTCCAGGTGGATATTTTATTTAGAAAAAAGAACAGCCTGGCTGCTCTGGAGGTAGGTGAGCCTGTGAACGGTGTGGGCCTCAAGGCCATAAAGAGAAGACTACTCTGCATGAGAAGTGAAACCCCGGGACAGCCAGAGCAAAAGAAAGAACAAGGGAGAAGCAGTGTGGGGAGAAGGGGCAACATGACCAGATATTGGAGCCCAAGTTTTCAAAATGGGCAGATTCATGTGACTGTTGTTACTGTTGTTTTCATTGGAAATGAGGGTAAAAGACTAAGTTTTATGCTTGAATCAATGAAGCACAGAGCAGACAAAGCCTGACCCCTCCCCAGTGCAGTGAGGCCCACAGGGTGAGGCCCTCGGAACTGTACTTCCACAGGGTGTGGGCTGAAGCTGGAGGTCACTGTCCTGTACCCTTAAGGCCAAGGATCCTAACTACTGGGCCAGACAACTGAAACACCATTTGAAATGAAAAAGTGGGCTAGATCTGCAGCTACAATGAGTTTGAAAGCTATTTATTTAATCCAAGGTCTTCAATGAATGTGAAAAAATGTAGACTCCAAAGAGGCGAAGACATCTGTGTGAGGTCAATTTCTAGCTCTTAACTAGCTGAGTCAAAACTGGAACCCAGTTCTTCTAATTCAAGTGAAGGCAGGCTTCTGTCCATTAGGCCAAGTTCAGCTCCAGCAATCTGCTAAAACCATGATGTTTAGAGGGAACAAAAATGTTAAACACCTACAAGTCCCCATCTCAATCCTGCAGCGCAGCAAAGAGAAGTGGGCTTGGGTGGCACAGACTCATGGATTTCACTGTGCAATGTCGGCAACTGGAATCTTGCTGAGCTTCCGGTTATCGTCCTAAATGGAACAACAGTACTCATCATGCAGGCAGGATTTTTTAAGACTTAATAAAGTAATATATGTAAAGTATATGCCACATAAAAGCAACAGATAAATGGAAGCAGTTATTATTACTACAGAATGGAGACCTTTACAGGTGGACCACAAGATTTATTTTTAAATGCTTTTCGTTTAATTATAAAACAAATACATTTTCATTATTAATAATTGAGAAAATAAAAGAGAATTTTTAAAAAGGATTTCCCACATTCTTATGACCCGGAAATAAGCACAGTTAGCATGTTGATGTATCAGTAGCAATGATTTAGAATACGCCGTGTCTCGTGCCTTGTAACTTTCCAAGAGCACTCAATTTAGAATAAAAAATTGGCAGGAGCCCTGGCCGGTTGGCTCAGCGGTAGAGCGTCGGCCTAGCGTGCGGAGGACCCGGGTTCGATTCCCGGCCAGGGCACATAGGAGAAGCGCCCATTTGCTTCTCCACCCCTCCGCCGCGCTTTCCTCTCTGTCTCTCTCTTCCCCTCCTGCAGCCAAGGCTCCATTGGAGCAAAGATGGCCCGGGCGCTGGGCACGGCTCTGTGGCCTCTGCCTCAGGCGCTAGAGTGGCTCTGGTCGCAACATGGCGACGCCCAGGATGGGCAGAGCATCGCCCCCTGGGGGGCAGAGCACCGCCCCTGGTGGGCGTGCCGGGTGGATCCCGGTCGGGCGCATGCGGGAGTCTGTCTGACTGTCTCTCCCTGTTTCCAGCTTCAGAAAAATGAAGAAAAAAAAAAAAATTGGCAGGAAAGTAGTCTCCTCTGAAACCAATTTCTTGTTTGTCTTATTAATTTTAGGTGGAGTAGGAGGGGAGAAATACATACATATAAACTCTGTCAATACAAACATTATCACATTTTTAAAATATTTTCATCCTTTTTCACAACTAGATTTGCAGAGTACTTTATGGTCCACTACATAAGTTCTCACATAGTGTCTTTCTTGATGCTCTTAACAGCCCTAGTCACTAGGAACTATTATTATACACATTTTACAGATGATGAAATTGAGGATCAGAAAAGTTAAATGTTTACTCTAGGTCTTTCGGGTAGTATGAGTTTAGACAGAAGCCTAGGATTTTTTACTCAAAGCTGTTACCTCTCTGCTAATTATCCATACCAATGAGAACTCTCTTTAATTAGCCCTAATCATCTGAGTGGCCTCAAAGATAAATTAGGAAAGAGTACAGTGAGCTAGTGAAAGCACAGTGCAAGATTTCGATGTAATGCCTGTTTCCAGTCTTGGCAAATCACTTCCTTCTCTGGGTTTAAGGGTTTTTCATTTGTTGAATGAAAGGGAATGATCTCTTGGGGGAAGAGTCATACCTCCAACCTGGTCCAAGCAAAACAATGTACCTGTCCTAGCCCCTGGGAAAAGAGCTCCTTTGGAGCATCTACTGTGTTGTGGGCAGCAATTCGGCAGCAAGAAAGTCATATATGAGTATCTCAGTAGAAGTCCAAATATTAACATTTTTTCCCAAGAGAATGATGCTCACCCAGTTAAGTCCTGATGACTGTTTTTATGATGTGCTGGCTTGTTATTAGCTAAAGATCAATTTGGGATTTGGGGAATACATATACTTTTTAAATCAGATTTTAGGAAAGATACTGAGAATGACTAAATATGTTTTGTGGGACGTTACGGGAAGAATCACTGGACTTAGCATGATAGACTGAATTCTCAACATCTTAACATGATAGGTTGAATGCTTAGTCCAAGAAATGCTTGATGTAGTTAATACAGTCACCAGTATCCAGGACTGCCAGCCAGGTAAACTCAGGCACCAGCCCTTGCTAAGTACAGGTGAATTGCTACTCGTGTCCTGATCTGACTTTGCTGGCCTCAGACTGTAGCAATTCCCCTACTCATGGCTTCCCAGGAAAGACACGGGGCCAGGTGATACATTGCAAAGAGAGAAATATGTTGTACCTTTCTCCCATGCTGAAAAAGCAAAGACCTTCTTCTGAACAAAATCCATTTTCTAAGTTGTTGAACAGACTCAAAGATGATGATTTTCTAAGCCATATGCTCAACCAAATAATCCTGTTTTTTTCTTTGCGTTCTATTTATATTTCTCACCCTGGCTTTTCTGGTCCACATATGTCTACACAACCTGTCTTACCAGTCCCTGCCCAGGTTTACCTGTCCTGCAGGATGAACTCTGTTTCCCCTTCATTTTCTTCCCCACAAGGAAATAACTCCCATCTCCTTACTACCTATCCACATCCTTTACATCCACAAATCTCATAACTTCTCCATGAAGCCTTCCCTCGCTAGCATGATAGCATACATTGATACTGCCATCCCACATGTGTCATGAGTATTGCAGAGCTCATCAGCTCAGCCAGATTGTTGTTTCCTTGAGAACAGGCACTCTGTCTTAGAATCACTTAGTACATATTGGGAGGCATAGAAGAGTATGGGGTCTGGCTTCGTTGACAGATACTTGCATGTGAATCCCAGCCATAGTTCTAACTTGGATGTGACCTGCTTTCCCATCTGTAGAATGGGGAATATTGTTATATCATATTCCTGCTTCTAAGGTTGTTGGAAGGATTTTAAAAGACTTTTTGTTTTGTTTTGTTTTTTTCAGGAAACATGTTTAGAATAGGACCCAGCATGTCTTAAAGCACTCAGTTGGTGTTAGCCATGTGTAGGAAGGGCTCAACCTACTGCATTCTTCGTTCTGTGGACCACGGGATACAGGTATAAACAAATTCTATCAAATAATGGAGAGTGGGGGTGGAGGGCAGACCTGGACTGAGATAATGAAACTACATCGTGATCAGCATGATCTTAGAGGAAAATACGAGAACTGTGCACTCCCCCATGCCTGATGCAGGACATTGAGATACTAGGTGCACAGTCCATGAGGAATGATGATTTGATTTGAGTGGTGCTGGTAGAAATCTATTAAGTTAGTAATCACATACACAGTTCCTCAAAAGAGTCCTTTAGTGGCTTTATAATGCAGAAACCACAGACGGGTTCAATTTGGCAGTGTTATTAAGCAAATAAATGGATTTTTAGATATTTAACTTCTAATCATATGTGAACTTCAGGAAGCTAAATGCTCCAATGACACTGCTAAATACCTCTTTGTTAGAAAGCCATGGTTTGACTTTTGAGGCAATGTCGAGAGCCTAAATTCAACCCCATTAGTTCATATTTTGTCCAAAATGCAGTTTATAATGAAGCCAGCAAATTAGGTCCCTTGATCATAAACCTCACAGAAGGAAAGCAAACAGAGCATGAATCAAAAAGGCTTTAGACAGCAGTTGGCTATTAGTAACATATAAATTAAGTATAAAATCAAAGGGGGAGAGGTTAAGCTCGGTGGTTATGGTCTCCATGTAACTTAACACAAGCAACCTGAATACAAATAACAGTAAAACTACTACTAATGATGATGATGTAAAGTCTTTCATTATGTTTTTGAAAAAAATGACAAACTCACAAAGTTTGAGTGAGCCCCATTTTTAATTCACTGCCACCGTCTTTAACTTATCAGCTGCTTGGACCACATTGTTATAGCCCATATGGTATCGAAACATCACAAGCTCTTCCCAGACCTCATCTGTATTTTTGAACAATGGGTGAGTCACGGCTAGCCACAAGTGTGATGCTATTACCACTGGCGGTTTGTATCACCAATCTTGCACAACTCTGTCTGAATCATGTTAATTAACTTTTGAGTACTGCTATTTAAAGTTATTTAATTTTCCCCCAGAGTTACATAGAGT